>NC_138305.1:104415000-104420000 GCF_965601325.2 Salmo salar | reverse complement strand
TTGTTTTAGAATTCTTTGTGGATCTGTGTAACCTGAGAGAAATATGTCCCTAATATGGTCATACATTTGGCAGGAGGTTAGGAAGTGCAGCTCATGTTTCCACCTCATTTTGTGGGCAGTGTGCACATAGCCTGTCTTCTCTTGAGGGCCATGTCTGCCTACGGTGGCCTTTCTCAATAGCAAGGCTATGCTCACTGAGTCTGTACATAGTCAAAGCTTTCCTTAAGTTTGGGTCAGTCACAGTGTTTGCTCAGTGTTTGCTCTGTTTTTTTGTTAATTCTTTCCAATGTGTCAAGTAATTACCTTTTTATTTTCTCATGATTTGGTTGGGTCTAATTGTGCTGCTGTCCTGGGGCTCTGTGGGGTGTGTTTGTGAACAGAGCCCCAGGACCAGCCTGCTTAGGGGACTCTTCTCCAAGTTCATTTCTCTGTAGGTGATGGCTTTGTTATGGAAAGTTTGGGAATCGCTTCCTTTTAGGTGGTTGTAGAATTTAACGGCTCTTTTCTGGATTTTGATAATTAGTGGGTATCGGTCTAATTCTGCTCTGCATGCATTATTTGGTGTTCTACATTGTACACGGAGGATATTTTTGCAGAATTCTGCATGCAGAGTCTCAATTTGGTGTTTGTCCCATTTTGTGAATTCTTGGTTGGTGAGCGGACCCCAGACCTCACAACCATGAAGGGCAATGGGTTATATAACTGATTCAAGTATTTTTAGCCAGATCCTAATTGGTATGCTGAATTTTATGTTCCTTTTGATGGCATAGAAGGCCCTTCTTGCCTAGTCCCTCAGATCGTTCACAGCTTTGTGGAGGTTACCTGTGGCGCTGATGTTTAGGCCAAGGTATGTATAGTTTTTTGTGTGCTCTAGGGCAACAGTGTCTAGATGGAATTTGTATTTGTGGTCCTGGCGACTGGACCTTTTTTGGAACACCATTATTTTGGTCTTACTGAGATTTACTGTCAGGGCCCAGGTCTGGCAGAATCTGTGAAGAATATCTAGGTGCTGCTATAGGCCCTCTCTCTCTGTCTCTCGCTCCCCATCTCTCTCCCCACCCGCCCTCCTAGTCTCTCTCTGTCTCTCGCTCCCCATCTCTCTCCCTCCCTCCCTCTCTCTATCTCCCTATCTCCCTTCTTCTCTGTCTGTCTCTCCCTGTGTCTGTCTCCCCGTGTGTCTGTCTCCCCGTGTGTCTGTCTCTCTCTGTGTGTCTGTCTCCCTCTGTGTGTCTGTCTCCCTCTGTGTGTCTGTCTCCCTCTGTGTGTCTGTCTCCCTCTGTGTGTCTGTCTCCCTCTCTGTTACTGTCTCCCTCTCTGTTACTGTCTCTCTCTCTGTTACTGTCTCTCTCTGTGTTTCTGTCTCTCTCTGTGTGTGTGTCTCTCTCTCTGTTACTGTCTCCCTCTCTGTTACTGTCTCTCTCTCTGTTACTGTCTCTCTCTGTGTTTCTGTCTCCCTCTGTGTGTCTGTCTCCCTCTGTGTGTCTGTCTCCCTCTGTGTGTCTGTCTCCCTCTGTGTGTCTGTCTCCCTCTGTGTGTCTGTCTCCCTCTCTGTGTCTGTCTCCCTCTCTGTGTCTGTCTCCCTCTCTGTTACTGTCTCTCTCTCTGTTACTGTCTCTCTCTGTGTTTCTGTCTCTCTCTGTGTGTGTGTCTCTCTCTCTGTGTGACTGTCTCTGCCTGTGTGTCTGTCTCTCTCTGTGTGTCTGTCTCTCTCTGTGTGTCTGTCTCTCTCTGTGTAACTGTCTCTCTCTGTGTAACTCTCTCCCTCTGTGTGTCTGTCTCTCTCTCTGTTACTCTCTCTCTCTCTGTGTGTCTGTCTCTGCCTGTGTTACTGTCTCTCTCTCTGTTACTGTCTCTCTCTGTGTGTCTGTCTCTGCCTGTGTGTCTGTCTCTGCCTGTGTGTCTGTCTCTGCCTGTGTGTCTGTCTGCCTGTGTGTCTGTCTCTGCCTGTGTGACTGTCTCTCTCTGTGTGACTGTCTCTCTCTGTGACTGTCTCTCTCTGTGACTGTCTCTCTCTGTGACTGTCTCTATCTCCCTCTCCCCCCTCTCCCCATTTACCTGCCTCTCTCCCCCTCTCCCCCACTCCCTCTCCATCTGTCTCTCTGTCTGACTGTTTTATTCTCCCTCTGTCTCCCTGTCTGACTGACTGTTTTATTCTCCCTATGTCTCCCTGTCTGACTGACTGTTTTACTCTCCCTCTGTCGCTCTGTCTGACTGTTTTACTCTCCTCTCCACCTCTTTCTCTCCCCCTCTGTTTTTCCCTCCCTCCCTCCCCTCCCTCCCTCCCTCCCTCCCTCCCTCCCTCCCTCAGCTCCTTCTCAGGAAGCTAGGGGTTTTTATGCAGCAAAGTAAATCGCTAACGAGATGGGTTTACCCTTTTTCTCCCTCTCTCACTCACTTTTCTTTTTTAGTCTTCCAACCTATCACAGAAGGAGGAGGGGTGCTTTACATCATGGGAGGTGCACCACCGGTTGATCTGACTGCACCTCAGTAGACACACCTCGACTACTGTGTCAGAACTCCAGAGATACTGTGGGTTTCTATCCAGGGTAGATGGATAGATAGACGATATGCCTTTGTTAGGGCTCGAAACAGAGAAAGGCAGATATGGACTGATATGGATTGAGTTTCAAGTAGTTTGAAAACTGTATGTTCCTAGAAATTCCTTGAATTTGTGTTGTTCATCTGATCGCCAATACATCTATATAGAATGCTGAATGATTACAAACCAAACATTGAGCCTGAACATCAAAATTAGACCACGATGGATCATTTAATGAAAACATTGACAAATGTCAGCCCAGTAATATCTATTGGCACCGCTTGCAAAGCCACATGGGATAGTTTGGAATAGTTCTCCTGCAGCCGCAGGGAAAAGCCTGGCTTGTTTGTCATACTCTGGCTACAGAGGCCCTCAGTAGAATGGCAGTCACCTCTGTTGCTATGCCAAATCTTTTTAGCCCATTCTTTCAAAGTTAATCTAAAACAAGGATCCTGTCAAATCCCCCATGGACAATATGTCTACATCGATCAAAACACAACCTACGACTGAAGTCATTGTTGGAAGGGCATTTTCTTTATTTTTTCCTCATTGAAGACAATTACTTTCAAAGACATCGAGAGTCGGAAACTTGGCACAGTACCACTCGTAAACGGACTGAAGATGAAAGGATAGGGGAACAGAGAAAGAGTGTATGTCCAAGTAGATCTTTGTTCAGTGGAGTCATCACACGTCTGATGTCTCTTCTCTACTCCCAAACTCTGTTGTGATTGTTTTTTTTACAATGAGGGCAGAGCCATAGAAACCGACATGGATCCATAGCAGCATTTCATTATAATAATATCAAATGTTAACCCTTTTATGTTGCAGATTCTGAGGTGGTGAATGCTCTCTGAGGTGGTCAATGCTCTCTGAGGTGGAGAATGCTCTCTGAGGTGGTCAATGCTCTCTGAGGTGGAGAATGCTCTCTGAGGTGGTCAATGCTCTCTGAGGTGGTCAATGCTCTCTGAGGGGGTCAATGCTCTCTGAGGGGGTCAATGCTCTCTGAGGGGGTCAATGCTCTCTGAGGGGGTCAATGCTCTCTGAGGTGGTCAATGCTCTCTGAGGTGGAGAATGCTCTCTGAGGTGGTCAATGCTCTCTGAGGTGGTCAATGCTCTCTGAGGTGGAGAATGCTCTCTGAGGTGGTCAATGGTCTCTGAGGTGGAGAATGCTCTCTGAGGTGGTCAATGCTCTCTGAGGTGGAGAATGCTCTCTGAGGGGGTCAATGCTCTCTGAGGTGGTCAATGCTCTCTGAGGGGGTCAATGGTCTCTGAGGTGGTCAATGCTCTCTGAGGTGGTCAATGCTCTCTGAGGTGGTCAATGCTCTCTGAGGGGGTCAATGCTCTCTGAGGTGGTCCATGCTCTCTGAGGTGGTCCATGCTCTCTGAGGTGGTCAATGCTCTCTGAGGTGGTCCATGCTCTCTGAGGTGGTCCATGCTCTCTGAGGTGGTCCATGCTCTCTGAGGTGGTCCATGCTCTCTGAGGTGGTCAATGCCCTCTGGTTGTTGAAGATCTTCACTACTACTATTATAGTCCGAGTTAGCCATTGAGCCACAAAGGGGCAGTTAAAGAACCGCATGTGGCTCCAAAGCCACACGTTGCAGACCCCTGAATAGACCCTGTCCAGAAACAACCCCTATTGCCTACCCCCTAAACACTTGTGAAGATCTGAGATGATCTGATAGGATTAAGCAATACAGTGATAGCGCAACCTTTCCCTCTGATAGGCTATAGGGGTAATTTTCACCATAATGTTTAAAACGAATCATCTCTAGGGAGGAAGTACCAGGGGTTGTTTCTGGACAAGCCCCCATTGTCATCCTCCTATCCCTTATGGTACAAAAGGAAACAGACTGGAATGGACTGGTCTTGTGCCCCCTACTGGCCAACCATCACCATTCCCAGAGTACAACTGGGGTTTCCCAGTCTGTACGTCCCCTATCCACTAACCATCTATGTTACCAAGCTATTATAACACTAGTTATAACACCAGTTATAACACTAGCAGCTTGTACAGTAAGCTATAACATTAGTGCTCTGACGTTTAATATATGAACAAGGTTACACAGCTAGTTGGATGGCTTGTTGAATCTCATCTATAGGCCTATAACACTTCAATAAAGATCAAGTGTTGATCAACCATTTATTCGATTGTCAGGCTAGTCATGTCTGTTTGGAAGGACTGGACTTACTCATCGTCCGGCGTTAGCTGCACTGGTTCGTTGGTGAACTGGGTGTCAAAGTTCTCCAGGCCGTAGTCGTCTGTGATCTGGGGCTTGAAGGGCGGGGCCATCTGTTTCTTCTCCAGCTGCACGGGGAGACAAGCACAACAACACTGTCATTAGTGCACAAAGTAGCAAAACATTTTTCAACGGAAGACTAAAACAGAGGACAAGGTCAGGTAGTCCCCTCCTCCATGTTTCACATCTGTGCATGTTATCTGTGTAAACGTTGCTCTGTATG
>NC_138305.1:104330000-104410000 GCF_965601325.2 Salmo salar | reverse complement strand
TAAACTGGAACAGTCTGCATTCTGAACCACTCTCTGGTGCTACACTGGAACAGTCTGCATTCTAAACCACTCTCTGGTACTACACCCAGGAACAGTCTGCATTCTGAACCACTCTCTGGTACCACACCCAGGAACAGTCTGCATTCTGAACCACTCTCTGGCACTACACCCTGGATCAGTCTGCATTCTGAACCCCTCTCTGGGGATAAACTGGAACAGTCTGCATTCTGAACCACTCTCTGGTGCTACACTCTGGAACAGTCTGCATTCTCAACCACTCTCTGGTGCTACGCTCTAGATCAGTCTGCATTCTGAACCACTCTCTGGTGCTACACTCTGGAACAGTCTGTATTCTGAACCACTCTCAGTCGCTACACTCTTGAACAGTCTGCATTCTGAACCACACTCTGGTGCTACGCTCTGGATCAGTCTGCATTCTGAACTACTCTCTGGTGCTACACTCTGGAACAGTCTGCATTCTGAACCACTCTCTGGTGCTACACTCTGGAACAGTCTGCATTCTGAACCACTCTCTGGTGCTACACTCTGGAACAGTCTCCATTCTGAACCACTCTCTGATGCTACACTCTAGAACAGTCTGCATTCTGAACCACTCTCTGGTGCTACACTCTGGAACAGTCTGCATTCTGAACCACTCTCTCTGTGCTACACTCTGGTACAGTCTGCATTCTGAACCACTCTCTGTGGCTAAACTGGAACAGTCTGCATTCTGAACCACTCTCTGGTACTACACAAAGAAACAGTCTGCATTCTGAACCACTCTCTGGCACTACACCCTGGATCAGTCTGCATTCTGAGCTACACTCTGGATCAGTCTGCATTCTGAACCACTCTCTGGTGCTACACTCTGGAACAGTCTGCATTCTGAACCATTCTCTGGTGCTACACTCTTCAACAGTCTGCATTCTGAACAACTCTCTGGTGCTACACTCTAGAACAGTCTGCATTCTGAACCACTCTCTGGTGCTACACTCTGGAACAGTCTGCATTCTGAACCACTCTCTCTGTGCTACACTCTGGAACAGTCTGCATTTTGAACCACTCTCTCTGTGCTACACTCTGGAACAGTCTGCATTCTGAACCACTCTCTCTGTGCTACACTCTGGAAAAGTCTGCATTCTGAACCACTCTCTGGTGCTACACTCTGGAACAGTCTGCATTCTGAACCACTCTCTGGTGCTACACTCTGGAACAGTCTGCATTCTGAACCACTCTCTGGTGCTACACTCTAGAACAGTCTGCATTCTGAACCACTCTCTGGTGCTACACTCTGGAACAGTCTGCATTCTGAACCACTCTCTCTGTGCTACACTCTGGTACAGTCTGCATTCTGAACCACTCTCTGTGGCTAAACTGGAACAGTCTGCATTCTGAACCACTCTCTGGTACTACACAAAGAAACAGTCTGCATTCTGAACCACTCTCTGGCACTACACCCTGGATCAGTCTGCATTCTGAACCCCTCTCTGGGGATAAACTGGAACAGTCTGCATTCTGAACCACTCTCTGGTGCTACACTCTGGAACAGTCTGCATTCTGAGCTACACTCTGGATCAGTCTGCATTCTGAACCACTCTCTGGTGCTACACTCTGGAACAGTCTGCATTCTGAACCACTCTCTGGTGCTACACTCTGGAACAGTATGCATTTTGAACCACTCTCTCTGTGCTACACTCTGGAACAGTCTGCATTCTGAACCACTCTCTCTGTGCTACACTCTGGAACAGTCTGCATTCTGAACCACTCGCTGGTACTACACCCAGGAACAGTCTGCATTCTGAACGACTCTCTGGCACTACACCCTGGATCAGTCTGCATTCTGAACCCCTCTCTGGGGCTAAACTGGAACAGTCTGCATTCTGAACCACTCTCTGGGGCTAAACTGGAACAGTCTGCATTCTGAACCACTCTCTGGGGCTAAACTGGAACAGTCTGCATTCTGAACCACTCTCTGGTGCTACACTCTGGAACAGTCTGCATTCTGAACCACTCTCTGGTGCTACACTCTGGAACAGTGTGCATTCTGAACAACTCTCTGGAACAGTCTGCATTCTGAACCACTCTCTGGTGCTACACTCTAGAACAGTCTGCATTCTGAACCACTCTCTGGTGCTACACTCTGGAACAGTCTGCATTCTGAACCACTCTCTCTGTGCTACACTCTGGAACAGTCTGCATTTTGAACCACTCTCTCTGTGCTACACTCTGGAACAGTCTGCATTCTGAACCACTCGCTGGTACTACACCCAGGAACAGTCTGCATTCTGAACCACTCTCTGGCATTACACCCTGTATCAGTCTGCATTCTGAACCCCTCTCTGGGGCTAAACTGGAACAGTCTGCATTCTGAAACACTCTCTGGTGCTACACTCTGGAACAGTCTGCATTCTGAACCACTCTCTGGTGCTACGCTCTGGATCAGTCTGCATTCTGAACCACTCTCTGTCGCTACACTCTTGAACAGTCTGCATTCTGAACCACTCTCTGGTGCTACACTGGAACAGTCTGCATTCTGAACCAGTCTCTGGGGCTAAACTGGAACAGTCTGCATTCTGAACCACTCTCTGGTACTACACTCTGGATCAGTCTGCATTCTGAACCACTCTCTGGTACTACACTCTGGATCAGTCTGTATTCTAAACCACTCTCTGGTACTACACTCAGGAACAGTCTGCATTCTGAACCACTCTCTGGCACTACACCCTGGATCAGTCTGCATTCTGAACCCCTCTCTGGGGCTAAACTGGAACAGTCTGCATTCTGAACCACTCTCTGGGGCTAAACTGGAACAGTCTGCATTCTGAACCACTCTCTGGGGCTAAACTGGAACAGTCTGCATTCTGAACCACTCTCTGGTGCTACACTCTGGAACAGTCTGCATTCTGAACCACTCTCTGGGAGTACACTCTGGAACAGTCTGCATTCTGAACCACTCTCTGGTACTACACCCAGGAACAGTCTTCATTCTGAACCACTCTCTGTTGCTACACTCTGGAACAGTCTGCATTCTGAACCATTCTCTGGTACTACACCCAGGAACAGTCCGCATTCTGAACCACTCTCTGTGCTACACTCTGGAACAGTCTGCATTCTGAACCACTCTCTGGTACTACACTCTGGTACTACACTCTGGAACAGTCTGCATTCTGAACCACTCTCTGGTACTACACTCTGGATCTGTCTGTATTCTAAACCACTCTCTGGTACTACACTCAGGAACAGTCTGCATTCTGAACCACTCTCTGGCACTACACCCTGGATCAGTCTGCATTCTGAACCCCTCTCTGGGGCTAAACTGGAACAGTCTGCATTCTGAACCACTCTCTGGGGCAAAACTGGAACAGTCTGCATTCTGAACCACTCTCTGGGGCTAAACTGGAACAGTCTGCATTCTGAACCACTCTCTGGTGCTACACTCTGGAACAGTCTGCATCCTGAACCACTCTCTGGGGCTACACTCTGGAACAGTCTGCATTCTGAACCACTCTCTGGTACTACACCCAGGAACAGTCTGCATTCTGAACCACTCTCTGGTGCTACACTCTGGAACAGTCTGCATTCTGAACCACTCTCTGGTACTACACCCAGGAACAGTCTGCATTCTGAACCACTCTCTGTACTACACTCTGGAACAGTCTGCATTCTGAACCACTCTCTGGTACTACACTCTGGTACTACACTCTGGAACAGTCTGCATTCTGAACCACTCTCTGGGGCTACACTCAGGAACAGTCTGCATTCTGAACCACTCTCTGGTACTACACTCTGGAACAGTCTGCATTCTGAACCACTCTCTGGGGCTACACTCTGGAACAGTCTGCATTCTGAACCACTCTCTGGTACTACACTCAGGAACAGTCTGCATTCTGAACCACTCTGGGGTGTTACACTCTAGAACAGTCTGCATTCTGAACCACTCTCTGGTACTACACCCAGGAACAGTCTGCATTCTGAACCACTCTCTGGTGCTACACTCTGGAACAGTCTGCATTCTGAACCACTCTCTGGTACTACACTCTGGAACAGTCTGCATTCTGAACCACTCTCTGTGCTACACTCTGGAACAGTCTGCATTCTGAACCACTCTCTGGGGCTACACTCTGGAACAGTCTGCATTCTGAACCACTCTCTGGTACTACACTCAGGAACAGTCTGCATTCTGAACCACTCTGGGGTGTTACACTCTAGAACAGTCTGCATTCTGAACCACTCTCTGGTACTACACTCTGGTACAGTCTGCATTCTGAACCACTCTCTGGGGCTAAACTGGAACAGTCTGCATTCTGAACCACTCTCTGGTGCTACACTCTGGAACAGTCTGCATTCTGAACCACTCTCAGGGGCTACACTCTGGAACAGTCTGCATTCTGAACCACTCTCTGGTACTACACCCAGGAACAGTCTGCATTCTGAACCACTCTCTGGTGCTACACTCTGGAACAGTCTGCATTCTGAACCACTATCTGGGGCTACACTCTAGAACAGTCTGCATTCTGAACCACTCTCTGGTACTACACCCAGGAACAGTCTGCATTCTGAACCACTCTCTGGTGCTACACTCTGGAACAGTCTGCATTCTGAACCACTCTCTGGTACTACACCCAGGAACAGTCTGCATTCTGAACCACTCTCTGGTGCTACACTCTGGAACAGTCTGCATTCTGAACCACTCTCTGGTACTACACCCAGGAACAGTCTGCATTCTGAACCACTCTCTGGTGCTACACTCTGGAACAGTCTGCATTCTGAACCACTCTCTGGGGCTACACTCTAGAACAGTCTGCATTCTGAACCACTCTCTGGTACTACACCCAGGAACAGTCTGCATTTTGAACCACTCTCTGGAACAGTCTGCATTCTGAACCACTCTCTGGTACTACACCCAGGAACAGTCTGCATTCTGAACCACTCTCTGGTACTACACTCTGGTACTACTCTCTGGAACAGTCTGCATTCTGAACCACTCTCTGGGGCTACACTCAGGAACAGTCTGCATTCTGAACCACTCTCTGGTACTACACTCTGGAACAGTCTGCATTCTGAACCACTCTCTGGGGCTACACTCTGGAACAGTCTGCATTCTGAACCACTCTCTGGTACTACACTCAGGAACAGTCTGCATTCTGAACCACTCTGGGGTGTTACACTCTAGAACAGTCTGCATTCTTAACCACTCTCTGGTACTACACTCTGGAACAGTCTGCATTCTGAACCACTCTCTGGGGCTAAACTGGAACAGTCTGCATTCTGAACCACTCTCTGGGGCTAAACTGGAACAGTCTGCATTCTGAACCACTCTCTGGTTCTACACTCTGGAACAGTCTGCATTCTGAACCACTCTCTGGGGCTACACTCTGGAACAGTCTGCATTCTGAACCACTCTCTGGTACTACACCCAGGAACAGTCTGCATTCTGAACCACTCTCTGGTGCTACACTCTGGAACAGTCTGCATTCTGAACCACTCTCTGGTACTACACTCTGGAACAGTCTGCATTCTGAACCACTCTCTGTGCTACACTCTGGAACAGTCTGCATTCTGAACCACTCTCTGGTACTACACTCTGGAACAGTCTGCATTCTGAACCACTCTCTGGGGCTACACTCTGGAACAGTCTGCATTCTGAACCACTCTCTGGTACTACACTCAGGAACAGTCTGCATTCTGAACCACTCTGGGGTGTTACACTCTAGAACAGTCTGCATTCTGAACCACTCTCTGGTACTACACTCTGGTACAGTCTGCATTCTGAACCACTCTCTGGGGCTAAACTGGAACAGTCTGCATTCTGAACCACTCTCTGGTGCTACACTCTGGAACAGTCTGCATTCTGAACCACTCTCTGGGGCTACACTTTGGAACAGTCTGCATTCTGAACCACTCTCTGGTACTACACTCTGGAACAGTCTGCATTCTGAACCACTCTCTGGTACAACACCCAGGAACAGTCTGCATTCTGAACCACTCTCTGGCACTACACCCTGGATCAGTCTGTATTCTGAACCCCTCTCTGGGGCTAAACTGGAACAGTCTGCATTCTGTACCACTCTCTGGTACTACACAAAGAAACAGTATGCATTCTGAACCACTCTCTGGCACTACACCCTGGATCAGTCTGCATTCTGAACCCCTCTCTGGGGATAAACTGGAACAGTCTGCATTCTGAACCACTCTCAGGGGCTACACTCTGGAACAGTCTGCATTCTGAACCACTCTCTGGTACTACACCCAGGAACAGTCTGCATTCTGAACCACTCTCTGGTGCTACACTCTGGAACAGTCTGCATTCTGAACCACTCTCTGGTACTACACCCAGGAACAGTCTGCATTCTGAACCACTCTCTGGTGCTACACTCTGGAACAGTCTGCATTCTGAACCACTCTCTGGTACTACACCCAGGAACAGTCTGCATTCTGAACCACTCTCTGGTGCTACACTCTGGAACAGTCTGCATTCTGAACCACTCTCTGGGGCTACACTCTAGAACAGTCTGCATTCTGAACCACTCTCTGGTACTACACCCAGGAACAGTCTGCATTTTGAACCACTCTCTGGAACAGTCTGCATTCTGAACCACTCTCTGGTACTACACCCAGGAACAGTCTGCATTCTGAACCACTCTCTGGTACTACACTCTGGTACTACTCTCTGGAACAGTCTGCATTCTGAACCACTCTCTGGGGCTACACTCAGGAACAGTCTGCATTCTGAACCACTCTCTGGTACTACACTCTGGAACAGTCTGCATTCTGAACCACTCTCTGGGGCTACACTCTGGAACAGTCTGCATTCTGAACGACTCTCTGGTACTACACTCAGGAACAGTCTGCATTCTGAACCACTCTGGGGTGTTACACTCTAGAACAGTCTGCATTCTTAACCACTCTCTGGTACTACACTCTGGAACAGTCTGCATTCTGAACCACTCTCTGGGGCTAAACTGGAACAGTCTGCATTCTGAACCACTCTCTGGGGCTACACTCTGGAACAGTCTGCATTCTGAACCACTCTCTGGTTCTACACTCTGGAACAGTCTGCATTCTGAACCACTCTCTGGGGCTACACTCTGGAACAGTCTGCATTCTGAACCACTCTCTGGTACTACACCCAGGAACAGTCTGCATTCTGAACCACTCTCTGGAGCTACACTCTGGAACAGTCTGCATTCTGAACCACTCTCTGGTACTACACTCTGGAACAGTCTGCATTCTGAACCACTCTCTGTGCTACACTCTGGAACAGTCTGCATTCTGAACCACTCTCTGGTACTACACTCTGGAACAGTCTGCATTCTGAACCACTCTCTGGGGCTACACTCTGGAACAGTCTGCATTCTGAACCACTCTCTGGTACTACACTCAGGAACAGTCTGCATTCTGAACCACTCTGGGGTGTTACACTCTAGAACAGTCTGCATTCTGAACCACTCTCTGGTACTACACTCTGGTACAGTCTGCATTCTGAACCACTCTCTGGGGCTAAACTGGAACAGTCTGCATTCTGAACCACTCTCTGGTGCTACACTCTGGAACAGTCTGCATTCTGAACCACTCTCTGGGGCTACACTTTGGAACAGTCTGCATTCTGAACCACTCTCTGGTACTACACTCTGGAACAGTCTGCATTCTGAACCACTCTCTGGTACAACACCCAGGAACAGTCTGCATTCTGAACCACTCTCTGGCACTACACCCTGGATCAGTCTGTATTCTGAACCCCTCTCTGGGGCTAAACTGGAACAGTCTGCATTCTGAACCACTCTCTGGCACTACACCCTGGATCAGTCTGCATTCTGAACCCCTCTCTGGGGATAAACTGGAACAGTCTGCATTCTGAACCACTCTCTGGTGCTACACTCTGGAACAGTCTGCATTCTGAACCACTCTCTGGTGCTACACTCTGGAACAGTCTGCATTCTAAAACCACTCTCTGGGGCTACACTCTGGAACAGTCTGCATTCTGAACCACTCTCTGGTACTACACCCAGGAACAGTCTGCATTCTGAACCACTCTCTGGTGCTACACTCTGGAACAGTCTGCATTCTGAACCACTCTCTGGTACTACACTCTGGAACAGTCTGCATTCTGAACCACTCTCTGTGCTACACTCTGGAACAGTCTGCATTCTGAACCACTCTCTGGTACTACACTCTGGAACAGTCTGCATTCTGAACCACTCTCTGGTACTACACTCTGGAACAGTCTGCATTCTGAACGACTCTCTGGTACTACACTCAGGAACAGTCTGCATTCTGAACCACTCTGGGGTGTTACACTCTAGAACAGTCTGCATTCTTAACCACTCTCTGGTACTACACTCTGGAACAGTCTGCATTCTGAACCACTCTCTGGGGCTAAACTGGAACAGTCTGCATTCTGAACCACTCTCTGGGGCTACACTCTGGAACAGTCTGCATTCTGAACCACTCTCTGGTTCTACACTCTGGAACAGTCTGCATTCTGAACCACTCTCTGGGGCTACACTCTGGAACAGTCTGCATTCTGAACCACTCTCTGGTACTACACCCAGGAACAGTCTGCATTCTGAACCACTCTCTGGAGCTACACTCTGGAACAGTCTGCATTCTGAACCACTCTCTGGTACTACACTCTGGAACAGTCTGCATTCTGAACCACTCTCTGTGCTACACTCTGGAACAGTCTGCATTCTGAACCACTCTCTGGTACTACACTCTGGAACAGTCTGCATTCTGAACCACTCTCTGGGGCTACACTCTGGAACAGTCTGCATTCTGAACCACTCTCTGGTACTACACTCAGGAACAGTCTGCATTCTGAACCACTCTGGGGTGTTACACTCTAGAACAGTCTGCATTCTGAACCACTCTCTGGTACTACACTCTGGTACAGTCTGCATTCTGAACCACTCTCTGGGGCTAAACTGGAACAGTCTGCATTCTGAACCACTCTCTGGTGCTACACTCTGGAACAGTCTGCATTCTGAACCACTCTCTGGGGCTACACTTTGGAACAGTCTGCATTCTGAACCACTCTCTGGTACTACACTCTGGAACAGTCTGCATTCTGAACCACTCTCTGGTACAACACCCAGGAACAGTCTGCATTCTGAACCACTCTCTGGCACTACACCCTGGATCAGTCTGTATTCTGAACCCCTCTCTGGGGCTAAACTGGAACAGTCTGCATTCTGAACCACTCTCTGGTACTACACAAAGAAACAGTATGCATTCTGAACCACTCTCTGGCACTACACCCTGGATCAGTCTGCATTCTGAACCCCTCTCTGGGGATAAACTGGAACAGTCTGCATTCTGAACCACTCTCTGGTGCTACACTCTGGAACAGTCTGCATTCTGAACCACTCTCTGGTGCTACACTCTGGAACAGTCTGCATTCTAAAACCACTCTCTGGGGCTACACTCTGGAACAGTCTGCATTCTGAACCACTCTCTGGTACTACACCCAGGAACAGTCTGCATTCTGAACCACTCTCTGGTGCTACACTCTGGAACAGTCTGCATTCTGAACCACTCTCTGGTACTACACTCTGGAACAGTCTGCATTCTGAACCACTCTCTGTGCTACACTCTGGAACAGTCTGCATTCTGAACCACTCTCTGGTACTACACTCTGGAACAGTCTGCATTCTGAACCACTCTCTGGGGCTACACTCTGGAACAGTCTGCATTCTGAACCACTCTCTGGTACTACACTCAGGAACAGTCTGCATTCTGAACCACTCTGGGGTGTTACACTCTAGAACAGTCTGCATTCTGAACCACTCTCTGGTACTACACTCTGGTACAGTCTGCATTCTGAACCACTCTCTGGGGCTAAACTGGAACAGTCTGCATTCTGAACCACTCTCTGGTGCTACACTCTGGAACAGTCTGCATTCTGAACCACTCTCTGGGGCTACACTCTGGAACAGTCTGCATTCTGAACCACTCTCTGGTACTACACCCAGGAACAGTCTGCATTCTGAACCACTCTCTGGTGCTACACTCTGGAACAGTCTGCATTCTGAACCACTCTCTGGTACTACACCCAGGAACAGTCTGCATTCTGAACCACTCTCTGGTGCTACACTCTGGAACAGTCTGCATTCTGAACCACTCTCTGGTACTACACTCTGGAACAGTCTGCATTCTGAACCACTCTCTGGTACAACAAACAGGAACAGTCTGCATTCTGAACCACTCTCTGGCACTACACCCTGGATCAGTCTGTATTCTGAACCCCTCTCTGGGGCTAAACTGGAACAGTCTGCATTCTGAACCACTCTCTGGTACTACACAAAGAAACAGTCTGCATTCTGAACCACTCTCTGGCAATACACCCTGGATCAGTCTGCATTCTGAACCCCTCTCTGGGGATAAACTGGAACAGTCTGCATTCTGAACCACTCTCTGGTGCTACACTCTGGATCAGTCTGCATTCTGAACCACTCTCTGGTGCTACACTCTGGAACAGTCTGTATTCTGAACCACTCTCAGTCGCTACACTCTTGAACAGTCTGCATTCTGAACCACACTCTGGTGCTACGCTCTGGATCAGTCTGCATTCTGAACTACTCTCTGGTGCTACACTCTGGAACAGTCTGCATTCTGAACCACTCTCTGGTGCTACACTCTGGAACAGTCTGCATTCTGAACCACTCTCTGGTGCTACACTCTGGAACAGTTTGCATTCTGAACCACTCTCTGGTGCTACACTCTGGAACAGTCTGCATTCTGAACCACTCTCTCTGTGCTACACTCTGGTACAGTCTGCATTCTGAACCACTCTCTGTGGCTAAACTGGAACAGTCTGCATTCTGAACCACTCTCTGGTACTACACAAAGAAACAGTCTGCATTCTGAACCACTCTCTGGCACTACACCCTGGATCAGTCTGCATTCTGAACCCCTCTCTGGGGATAAACTGGAACAGTCTGCATTCTGAACCACTCTCTGGTACTACACCCAGGAACAGTCTGCATTCTGAACCACTCTCTGGTGCTACACTCTGGAACAGTCTGCATTCTGAACCACTCTCTGGTACTACACTCTGAAACAGTCTGCATTCTGAACCACTCTCTGTGCTACACTCTGGAACAGTCTGCATTCTGAACCACTCTCTGGTACTACACTCTGGAACAGTCTGCATTCTGAACCACTCTCTGGGGCTACACTCTGGAACAGTCTGCATTCTGAACCACTCTCTGGTACTACACTCAGGAACAGTCTGCATTCTGAACCACTCTGGGGTGTTACACTCTAGAACAGTCTGCATTCTGAACCACTCTCTGGTACTACACTCTGGTACAGTCTGCATTCTGAACCACTCTCTGGGGCTAAACTGGAACAGTCTGCATTCTGAACCACTCTCTGGTGCTACACTCTGGAACAGTCTGCATTCTGAACCACTCTCTGGGGCTACACTCTGGAACAGTCTGCATTCTGAACCACTCTCTGGTACTACACCCAGGAACAGTCTGCATTCTGAACCACTCTCTGGCACTACACCCTGGATCAGTCCTTATTCTGAACCCCTCTCTGGGGCTAAACTGGAACAGTCTGCATTCTGAACCACTCTCTGGTACTACACAAAGAAACAGTCTGCATTCTGAACCACTCTCTGGCACTACACCCTGGATCAGTCTGCATTCTGAACCCCTCTCTGGGGATAAACTGGAACAGTCTGCATTCTGAACCACTCTCTGGTGCTACACTCTGGATCAGTCTGCATTCTGAACCACTCTCTGGTGCTACACTCTGGAACAGTCTGTATTCTGAACCACTCTCAGTCGCTACACTCTTGAACAGTCTGCATTCTGAACCACACTCTGGTGCTACACTCTGGAACAGTTTGCATTCTGAACCACTCTCTGGTGCTACACTCTGGAACAGTCTGCATTCTGAACCACTCTCTCTGTGCTACACTCTGGTACAGTCTGCATTCTGAACCACTCTCTGTGGCTAAACTGGAACAGTCTGCATTCTGAACCACTCTCTGGTACTACACAAAGAAACAGTCTGCATTCTGAACCACTCTCTGGCACTATACCCTGGATCAGTCTGCATTCTGAACCCCTCTCTGGGGATAAACTGGAACAGTCTGCATTCTGAACCACTCTCTGGTGCTACACTCTGGAACAGTCTGCATTCTGAGCTACACTCTGGATCAGTCTGCATTCTGAACCACTCTCTGGTGCTACACTCTGGAACAGTCTGTATTCTGAACCACTCTCAGTCGCTACACTCTTGAACAGTCTGCATTCTGAACCACTCTCTGGTGCTACGCTCTGGATCAGTCTGCATTCTGAACTACTCTCTGGTGCTACACTCTGGAACAGTCTGCATTCTGAACCACTCTCTGGTGCTACACTCTGGAACAGTCTGCATTCTGAACCATTCTCTGGTGCTACACTCTTCAACAGTCTGCATTCTGAACCACTCTCTGGTGCTACACTCTAGAACAGTCTGCATTCTGAACCACTCTCTGGTGCTACACTCTGGAACAGTCTGCATTCTGAACCACTCTCTCTGTGCTACACTCTGGAACAGTCTGCATTTTGAACCACTCTCTCTGTGCTACACTCTGGAACAGTCTGCATTCTGAACCACTCTCTCTGTGCTACACTCTGGAACAGTCTGTATTCTGAACCACTCTCAGTCGCTACACTCTTGAACAGTCTGCATTCTGAACCACTCTCTGGTGCTACGCTCTGGATCAGTCTGCATTCTGAACTACTCTCTGGTGCTACACTCTGGAACAGTCTGCATTCTGAACCACTCTCTGGTGCTACACTCTGGAACAGTCTGCATTCTGAACCATTCTCTGGTGCTACACTCTTCAACAGTCTGCATTCTGAACCACTCTCTGGTGCTACACTCTAGAACAGTCTGCATTCTGAACCACTCTCTGGTGCTACACTCTGGAACAGTCTGCATTCTGAACCACTCTCTCTGTGCTACACTCTGGAACAGTCTGCATTTTGAACCACTCTCTCTGTGCTACACTCTGGAACAGTCTGCATTCTGAACCACTCTCTGGTGCTACACTCTGGAACAGTCTGCATTCTGAACCACTCTCTGGTGCTACACTCTGGAACAGTTTGCATTCTGAACCACTCTCTGGTGCTACACTCTGGAACAGTCTGCATTCTGAACCACTCTCTCTGTGCTACACTCTGGTACAGTCTGCATTCTGAACCACTCTCTGTGGCTAAACTGGAACAGTCTGCATTCTGAACCACTCTCTGGTACTACACAAAGAAACAGTCTGCATTCTGAACCACTCTCTGGCACTACACCCTGGATCAGTCTGCATTCTGAACCCCTCTCTGGGGATAAACTGGAACAGTCTGCATTCTGAACCACTCTCTGGTACTACACCCAGGAACAGTCTGCATTCTGAACCACTCTCTGGTGCTACACTCTGGAACAGTCTGCATTCTGAACCACTCTCTGGTACTACACTCTGGAACAGTCTGCATTCTGAACCACTCTCTGTGCTACACTCTGGAACAGTCTGCATTCTGAACCACTCTCTGGTACTACACTCTGGAACAGTCTGCATTCTGAACCACTCTCTGGGGCTACACTCTGGAACAGTCTGCATTCTGAACCACTCTCTGGTACTACACTCAGGAACAGTCTGCATTCTGAACCACTCTGGGGTGTTACACTCTAGAACAGTCTGCATTCTGAACCACTCTCTGGTACTACACTCTGGTACAGTCTGCATTCTGAACCACTCTCTGGGGCTAAACTGGAACAGTCTGCATTCTGAACCACTCTCTGGTGCTACACTCTGGAACAGTCTGCATTCTGAACCACTCTCTGGGGCTACACTCTGGAACAGTCTGCATTCTGAACCACTCTCTGGTACTACACCCAGGAACAGTCTGCATTCTGAACCACTCTCTGGCACTACACCCTGGATCAGTCCTTATTCTGAACCCCTCTCTGGGGCTAAACTGGAACAGTCTGCATTCTGAACCACTCTCTGGTACTACACAAAGAAACAGTCTGCATTCTGAACCACTCTCTGGCACTACACCCTGGATCAGTCTGCATTCTGAACCCCTCTCTGGGGATAAACTGGAACAGTCTGCATTCTGAACCACTCTCTGGTGCTACACTCTGGATCAGTCTGCATTCTGAACCACTCTCTGGTGCTACACTCTGGAACAGTCTGTATTCTGAACCACTCTCAGTCGCTACACTCTTGAACAGTCTGCATTCTGAACCACACTCTGGTGCTACACTCTGGAACAGTTTGCATTCTGAACCACTCTCTGGTGCTACACTCTGGAACAGTCTGCATTCTGAACCACTCTCTCTGTGCTACACTCTGGTACAGTCTGCATTCTGAACCACTCTCTGTGGCTAAACTGGAACAGTCTGCATTCTGAACCACTCTCTGGTACTACACAAAGAAACAGTCTGCATTCTGAACCACTCTCTGGCACTACACCCTAGATCAGTCTGCATTCTGAACCCCTCTCTGGGGATAAACTGGAACAGTCTGCATTCTGAACCACTCTCTGGTGCTACACTCTGGAACAGTCTGCATTCTGAGCTACACTCTGGATCAGTCTGCATTCTGAACCACTCTCTGGTGCTACACTCTGGAACAGTCTGTATTCTGAACCACTCTCAGTCGCTACACTCTTGAACAGTCTGCATTCTGAACCACTCTCTGGTGCTACGCTCTGGATCAGTCTGCATTCTGAACTACTCTCTGGTGCTACACTCTGGAACAGTCTGCATTCTGAACCACTCTCTGGTGCTACACTCTGGAACAGTCTGCATTCTGAACCATTCTCTGGTGCTACACTCTTCAACAGTCTGCATTCCGAACCACTCTCTGGTGCTACACTCTAGAACAGTCTGCATTCTGAACCACTCTCTGGTGCTACACTCTGGAACAGTCTGCATTCTGAACCACTCTCTCTGTGCTACACTCTGGAACAGTCTGCATTTTGAACCACTCTCTCTGTGCTACACTCTGGAACAGTCTGCATTCTGAACCACTCTCTCTGTGCTACACTCTGGAAAAGTCTGCATTCTGAACCACTCTCTGGTGCTACACTCTGGAACAGTCTGCATTCTGAACCACTCTCTGGTGCTACACTCTGGAACAGTCTGCATTCTGAACCACTCTCTGGTGCTACACTCTAGAACAGTCTGCATTCTGAACCACTCTCTGGTGCTACACTCTGGAACAGTCTGCATTCTGAACCACTCTCTCTGTGCTACACTCTGGTACAGTCTGCATTCTGAACCACTCTCTGTGGCTAAACTGGAACAGTCTGCATTCTGAACCACTCTCTGGTACTACACAAAGAAACAGTCTGCATTCTGAACCACTCTCTGGCACTACACCCTGGATCAGTCTGCATTCTGAACCCCTCTCTGGGGATAAACTGGAACAGTCTGCATTCTGAACCACTCTCTGGTGCTACACTCTGGAACAGTCTGCATTCTGAGCTACACTCTGGATCAGTCTGCATTCTGAACCACTCTCTGGTGCTACACTCTGGAACAGTCTGCATTCTGAACCACTCTCTGGTGCTACACTCTGGAACAGTCTGCATTTTGAACCACTCTCTCTGTGCTACACTCTGGAACAGTCTGCATTCTGAACCACTCTCTCTGTGCTACACTCTGGAACAGTCTGCATTCTGAACCACTCTCTGGTACTACACCGAGGAACAGTCTGCATTCTGAACGACTCTCTGGCACTACACCCTGGATCAGTCTGCATTCTGAACCCCTCTCTGGGGCTAAACTGGAACAGTCTGCATTCTGAACCACTCTCTGGGGCTAAACTGGAACAGTCTGCATTCTGAACCACTCTCTGGGGCTAAACTGGAACAGTCTGCATTCTGAACAACTCTCTGGAACAGTCTGCATTCTGAACCACTCTCTGGTGCTACACTCTAGAACAGTCTGCATTCTGAACCACTCTCAGGTGCTACACTCTGGAACAGTCTGCATTCTGAACCACTCTCTCTGTGCTACACTCTGGAACAGTCTGCATTTTGAACCACTCTCTCTGTGCTACACTCTGGAACAGTCTGCATTCTGAACCACTCTCTCTGTGCTACACTCTGGAACAGTCTGCATTCTGAACCACTCGCTGGTACTACACCCAGGAACAGTCTGCATTCTGAACCACTCTCTGGCATTACACCCTGGATCAGTCTGCATTCTGAACCCCTCTCTGGGGCTAAACTGGAATAGTCTGCATTCTGAACCACTCTCTGGTGCTACACTCTGGAACAGTCTGCATTCTGAACCACTCTCTGGTGCTACGCTCTGGATCAGTCTGCATTCTGAACCACTCTCTGTCGCTAAACTCTTGAACAGTCTGCATTCTGAACCACTCTCTGGTGCTACACTGGAACAGTCTGCATTCTGAACCACTCTCTGGGGCTAAACTGGAACAGTCTGCATTCTGAACCACTCTCTGGTACTACACTCTGGATCAGTCTGCATTCTGAACCACTCTCTGGTACTACACTCTGGATCAGTCTGTATTCTAAACCACTCTCTGGTACTACACTCAGGAACAGTCTGCATTCTGAACCACTCTCTGGGGCTAAACTGGAACAGTCTGCATTCTGAACCACTCTCTGGGGCTAAACTGGAACAGTCTGCATTCTGAACCACTCTCTGGTGCTACACTCTGGAACAGTCTGCATTCTGAACCACTCTCTGGGAGTACACTCTGGAACAGTCTGCATTCTGAACCACTCTCTGGTACTACACCCAGGAACAGTCTTCATTCTGAACCACTCTCTGGTGCTACACTCTGGAACAGTCTGCATTCTGAACCACTCTCTGGTACTACACCCAGGAACAGTCTGCATTCTGAACCACTCTCTGTGCTACACTCTGGAACAGTCTGCATTCTGAACCACTCTCTGGTACTACACTCAGGAACAGTCTGCATTCTGAACCACTCTCTGGCACTACACCCTGGATCAGTCTGCATTCTGAACCGCTCTCTGGGGCTAAACTGGAACAGTCTGCATTCTGAACCACTCTCTGGGGCTAAACTGGAACAGTCTGCATTCTGAACCACTCTCTGGGGCTAAACTGGAACAGTCTGCATTCTGAACCACTCTCTGGTGCTACACTCTGGAACAGTCTGCATCCTGAACCACTCTCTGGGGCACACTCTGGAACAGTCTGCATTCTGAACCACTCTCTGGTACTACACCCAGGAACAGTCTGCATTCTGAACCACTCTCTGGTGCTACACTCTGGAACAGTCTGCATTCTGAACCACTCTCTGGTACTACACCCAGGAACAGTCTGCATTCTGAACCACTCTCTGTACTACACTCTGGAACAGTCTGCATTCTGTACCACTCTCTGGTACTACACTCTGGTACTACACTCTGGAATAGTCTGCATTCTGAACCACTCTCTGGGGCTACACTCAGGAACAGTCTGCATTCTGAACCACTCTCTGGTACTACACTCTGGAACAGTCTGCATTCTGAACCACTCTCTGGGGCTACACTCTGGAACAGTCTGCATTCTGAACCACTCTCTGGTACTACACTCAGGAGCAGTCTGCATTCTGAACCACTCTGGGGTGTTACACTCTAGAACAGTCTGCATTCTGAACCACTCTCTGGTACTACACCCAGGAACAGTCTGCATTCTGAACCACTCTCTAGTGCTACACTCTGGAACAGTCTGCATTCTGAACCACTCTCTGGTACTACACTCTGGAACAGTCTGCATTCTGAACCACTCTCTGTGCTACACTCTGGAACAGTCTGCATTCTGAACCACTCTCTGGTACTACACTCTGGAACAGTCTGCATTCTGAACCACTCTCTGGGGCTACACTCTGGAACAGTCTGCATTCTGAACCACTCTCTGGTACTACACTCAGGAACAGTCTGCATTCTGAACCACTCTGGGGTGTTACACTCTAGAACAGTCTGCATTCTGAACCACTCTCTGGTACTACACTCTGGTACAGTCTGCATTCTGAACCACTCTCTGGGGCTAAACTGGAACAGTCTGCATTCTGAACCACTCTCTGGTGCTACACTCTGGAACAGTCTGCATTCTGAACCACTCTCAGGGGCTACACTCTGGAACAGTCTGCATTCTGAACCACTCTCTGGTACTACACCCAGGAACAGTCTGCATTCTGAACCACTCTCTGGTGCTACACTCTGGAACAGTCTGCATTCTGAACCACTCTCTGGTACTACACCCAGGAACAGTCTGCATTCTGAACCACTCTCTGGTGCTACAATCTGGAACAGTCTGCATTCTGAACCACTCTCTGGTACTACACCCAGGAACAGTCTGCATTCTGAACCACTCTCTGGTGCTACACTCTGGAACAGTCTGCATTCTGAACCACTCTCTGGGGCTACACTCTAGAACAGTCTGCATTCTGAACCACTCTCTGGTACTACACCCAGGAACAGTCTGCATTTTGAACCACTCTCTGGAACAGTCTGCATTCTGAACCACTCTCTGGTACTACACCCAGGAACAGTCTGCATTCTGAACCACTCTCTGGTACTACACTCTGGTACTACTCTCTGGAACAGTCTGCATTCTGAACCACTCTCTGGGGCTACACTCAGGAACAGTCTGCATTCTGAACCACTCTCTGGTACTACACTCTGGAACAGTCTGCATTCTGAACCACTCTCTGGGGCTACACTCTTGAACAGTCTGCATTCTGAACGACTCTCTGGTACTACACTCAGGAACAGTCTGCATTCTGAACCACTCTGGGGTGTTACACTCTAGAACAGTCTGCATTCTTAACCACTCTCTGGTACTACACTCTGGAACAGTCTGCATTCTGAACCACTCTCTGGGGCTAAACTGGAACAGTCTGCATTCTGAACCACTCTCTGGGGCTAAACTGGAACAGTCTGCATTCTGAACCACTCTCTGGGGCTACACTCTGGAACAGTCTGCATTCTGAACCACTCTCTGGTACTACACCCAGGAACAGTCTGCATTCTGAACCACTCTCTGGTGCTACACTCTGGAACAGTCTGCATTCTGAACCACTCTCTGGTACTACACTCTGGAACAGTCTGCATTCTGAACAACTCTCTGTGCTACACTCTGGAACAGTCTGCATTCTGAACCACTCTCTGGTTCTACACTCTGGAACAGTCTGCATTCTGAACCACTCTCTGGGGCTACACTCTGGAACAGTCTGCATTCTGAACCACTCTCTGGTACTACACTCAGGAACAGTCTGCATTCTGAACCACTCTGGGATGTTACACTCTAGAACAGTCTGCATTCTGAACCACTCTCTGGTACTACACTCTGGTACAGTCTGCATTCTGAACCACTCTCTGGGGCTAAACTGGAACAGTCTGCATTCTGAACCACTCTCTGGTGCTACACTCTGGAACAGTCTGCATTCTGAACCACTCTCTGGGGCTACACTCTGGAACAGTCTGCATTCTGAACCACTCTCTGGTACTACACTCTGGAACAGTCTGCATTCTGAACCACTCCCTGGTACAACACCCAGGAACAGTCTGCATTCTGAACCACTCTCTGGCACTACACCCTGGATCAGTCTGTATTCTGAACCCCTCTCTGGGGCTAACTGGAACAGTCTGCATTCTGAACCACTCTCTGGTACTACACAAAGAAACAGTATGCTTTCTGAACCACTCTCTGGCATTACACCCTGGATCATTCTGCATTCTGAACCACTCTCTGGTACTACACTCTGGAACAGTCTGCATTCTGAACCACTCTCTGTGCTACACTCTGGAACAGTCTGCATTCTGAACCACTCTCTGGGGCTACACTCTGGAACAGTCTGCATTCTGAACCACTCTCTGGTACTACACTCAGGAACAGTCTGCATTCTGAACCACTCTGGGGTGTTACACTCTAGAACAGTCTGCATTCTGAACCACTCTCTGGTACTACACTCTGGTACAGTCTGCATTCTGAACCACTCTCTGGGGCTAAACTGGAACAGTCTGCATTCTGAACCACTCTCTGGTGCTACACTCTGGAACAGTCTGCATTCTGAACCACTCTCAGGGGCTACACTCTGGAACAGTCTGCATTCTGAACCACTCTCTGGTACTACACCCAGGAACAGTCTGCATTCTGAACCACTCTCTGGTGCTACACTCTGGAACAGTCTGCATTCTGAACCACTCTCTGGTACTACACCCAGGAACAGTCTGCATTCTGAACCACTCTCTGGTGCTACAATCTGGAACAGTCTGCATTCTGAACCACTCTCTGGTACTACACTCAGGAACAGTCTGCATTCTGAACCACTCTCTGGTGCTACACTCTGGAACAGTCTGCATTCTGAACCACTCTCTGGGGCTACACTCTAGAACAGTCTGCATTCTGAACCACTCTCTGGTACTACACCCAGGAACAGTCTGCATTTTGAACCACTCTCTGGAACAGTCTGCATTCTGAACCACTCTCTGGTACTACACCCAGGAACAGTCTGCATTCTGAACCACTCTCTGGTACTACACTCTGGTACTACTCTCTGGAACAGTCTGCATTCTGAACCACTCTCTGGGGCTACACTCAGGAACAGTCTGCATTCTGAACCACTCTCTGGTACTACACTCTGGAACAGTCTGCATTCTGAACCACTCTCTGGGGCTACACTCTTGAACAGTCTGCATTCTGAACGACTCTCTGGTACTACACTCAGGAACAGTCTGCATTCTGAACCACTCTGGGGTGTTACACTCTAGAACAGTCTGCATTCTTAACCACTCTCTGGTACTACACTCTGGAACAGTCTGCATTCTGAACCACTCTCTGGGGCTAAACTGGAACAGTCTGCATTCTGAACCACTCTCTGGGGCTAAACTGGAACAGTCTGCATTCTGAACCACTCTCTGGGGCTACACTCTGGAACAGTCTGCATTCTGAACCACTCTCTGGTACTACACCCAGGAACAGTCTGCATTCTGAACCACTCTCTGGTGCTACACTCTGGAACAGTCTGCATTCTGAACCACTCTCTGGTACTACACTCTGGAACAGTCTGCATTCTGAACAACTCTCTGTGCTACACTCTGGAACAGTCTGCATTCTGAACCACTCTCTGGTTCTACACTCTGGAACAGTCTGCATTCTGAACCACTCTCTGGGGCTACACTCTGGAACAGTCTGCATTCTGAACCACTCTCTGGTACTACACTCAGGAACAGTCTGCATTCTGAACCACTCTGGGATGTTACACTCTAGAACAGTCTGCATTCTGAACCACTCTCTGGTACTACACTCTGGTACAGTCTGCATTCTGAACCACTCTCTGGGGCTAAACTGGAACAGTCTGCATTCTGAACCACTCTCTGGTGCTACACTCTGGAACAGTCTGCATTCTGAACCACTCTCTGGGGCTACACTCTGGAACAGTCTGCATTCTGAACCACTCTCTGGTACTACACTCTGGAACAGTCTGCATTCTGAACCACTCTCTGGTACAACACCCAGGAACAGTCTGCATTCTGAACCACTCTCTGGCACTACACCCTGGATCAGTCTGTATTCTGAACCCCTCTCTGGGGTAACTGGAACAGTCTGCATTCTGAACCACTCTCTGGTACTACACAAAGAAACAGTATGCTTTCTGAACCACTCTCTGGCATTACACCCTGGATCATTCTGCATTCTGAACCCCTCTCTGGGGATAAACTGGAACAGTCTGCATTCTGAACCACTCTCTGGTGCTACACTCTGGAACAGTCTGCATTCTGAACCACTCTCTGGTGCTACACTCTGGAACAGTCTGCATTCTAAAACCACTCTCTGGGGCTACACTCTGGAACATTCTGCATTCTGAACCACTCTCTGGTACTACACCCAGGAACAGTCTGCATTCTGAACCACTCTCTGGTGCTACACTCTGGAACAGTCTGCATTCTGAACCACTCTCTGGTACTACACTCTGGAACAGTCTGCATTCTGAACCACTCTCTGTGCTACACTCTGGAACAGTCTGCATTCTGAACCACTCTCTGGTACTACACTCTGGAACAGTCTGCATTCTGAACCACTCTCTGGGGCTACACTCTGGAACAGTCTGCATTCTGAACCACTCTCTGGTACTACACTCAGGAACAGTCTGCATTCTGAACCACTCTGGGGTGTTACACTCTAGAACAGTCTGCATTCTGAACCACTCTCTGGTACTACACTCTGGTACAGTCTGCATTCTGAACCACTCTCTGGGGCTAAACTGGAACAGTCTGCATTCTGAACCACTCTCTGGTGCTACACTCTGGAACAGTCTGCATTCTGAACCACTCTCTGGGGCTACACTCTGGAACAGTCTGCATTCTGAACCACTCTCTGGTGCTACACCCAGGAACAGTCTGCATTCTGAACCACTCTCTGGTGCTACACTCTGGAACAGTCTGCATTCTGAACCACTCTCTGGTACTACACTCTGGAACAGTCTGCATTCTGAACCACTCTCTGGTACAACAAACAGGAACAGTCTGCATTCTGAACCACTCTCTGGCACTACACCCTGGATCAGTCTGTATTCTGAACCCCTCTCTGGGGCTAAACTGGAACAGTCTGCATTCTGAACCACTCTCTGGTACTACACAAAGAAACAGTCTGCATTCTGAACCACTCTCTGGCACTACACCCTGGATCAGTCTGCATTCTGAACCCCTCTCTGGGGATAAACTGGAACAGTCTGCATTCTGAACCACTCTCTGGTGCTACACTCGGGATCAGTCTGCATTCTGAACCCCTCTCTGGTGCTACACTCTGGAACAGTCTGTATTCTGAACCACTCTCAGTCGCTACACTCTTGAACAGTCTGCATTCTGAACCACACTCTGGTGCTACGCTCTGGATCAGTCTGCAATCTGAACTACTCTCTGGTGCTACACTCTGGAACAGTCTGCATTCTGAACCACTCTATGGTGCTACACTCTGGAACAGTCTGCATTCTGAACCACTCTCTGGTGCTACACTCTGGAACAGTTTGCATTCTGAACCACTCTCTGGTGCTACACTCTGGAACAGTCTGCATTCTGAACCACTCTCTCTGTGCTACACTCTGGTACAGTCTGCATTCTGAACCACTCTCTGTGGCTAAACTGGAACAGTCTGCATTCTGAACCACTCTCTGGTACTACACAAAGAAACAGTCTGCATTCTGAACCACTCTCTGGCACTACACCCTGGATCAGTCTGCATTCTGAACCCCTCTCTGGGGATAAACTGGAACAGTCTGCATTCTGAACCACTCTCTGGTGCTACACTCTGGAACAGTCTGCATTCTGAGCTACACTCTGGATCAGTCTGCATTCTGAACCACTCTCTGGTGCTACACTCTGGAACAGTCTGTATTCTGAACCACTCTCAGTCGCTACACTCTTGAACAGTCTGCATTCTGAACCACTCTCTGGTGCTATGCTCTGGATCAGTCTGCATTCTGAACTACTCTCTGGTGCTACACTCTGGAACAGTCTGCATTCTGAACCATTCTCTGGTGCTACACTCTTCAACAGTCTGCATTCTGAACCACTCTCTGGTGCTACACTGGAACAGTCTGCATTCTGAACCACTCTCTGGGGCTAAATTGGAACAGTCTGCATTCTGAACCACTCTCTGGTACTACACTCTGGATCAGTCTGCATTCTGAACCACTCTCTGGTACTACACTCAGGAACAGTCTGTATTCTGAACCACTCTCTGGCACTACACCCTGGATCAGTCTGCATTCTGAACCCCTCTCTGGGGCTAAACTGGAACAGTCTGCATTCTGAACCACTCTCTGGGGCTAAACTGGAACAGTCTGCATTCTGAACCACTCTCTGGGGCTAAACTGGAACAGTCTGCATTCTGAACCACTCTCTGGTGCTACACCCAGGAACAGTCTGCATTCTGAACCACTCTCTGTGCTACACTCTGGAACAGTCTGCATTCTGAACCACTCTCTGGTACTACACTCTGGAACAGTCTGCATTCTGAACCACTCTCTGGTACTACACTCAGGAACAGTCTGCATTCTGAACCAGTCTGGGGTGTTACACTCTAGAACAGTCTGCATTCTGAACCACTCTCTGGTACTACACTCTGGAACAGTCTGCATTCTGAACCAGTCTGGGGTGTTACACTCTAGAACACTCTGCATTCTTAACCACTGTCTGGTACTACACTCCAGAACAGTCTGCATTCTGAACCACTCTCTGGGGCTAAACTGGAACAGTCTGCATTCTGAACCACTCTCTGGGGCTAAACTGGAACAGTCTGCATTCTGAACCACTCTCTGGTGCTACACTCTGGAACAGTCTGCATTCTGAACCACTCTCTGGGGCTACACTCTGGAACAGTCTGCATTCTGAACCACTCTCTGGTACTACACCCAGGAACAGTCTGCATTCTGAACCACTCTCTGGTGCTACACTCTGGAACAGTCTGCATTCTGAACCACTCTCTGGTACTACACCCAGGAACAGTCTGCATTCTGAACCACTCTCTGGTGCTACACTCTGGAACAGTCTGCATTCTGAACCACTCTCTGGGGCTACACTCTGGAACAGTCTGCATTCTGAACCACTCTCTGGTACTACACCCAGGAACAGTCTGCATTCTGAACCACTCTCTGTGGCTAAACTGGAACAGTCTGCATTCTGAACCACTCTCTGGTACTACACAAAGAAACAGTCTGCATTCTGAACCACTCTCTGGCACTACACCCTGGATCAGTCTGCATTCTGAACCCCTCTCTGGGGATAAACTGGAACAGTCTGCATTCTGAACCACTCTCTGGTGCTACACTCTGGAACAGTCTGCATTCTGAGCTACACTCTGGATCAGTCTGCATTCTGAACCACTCTCTGGTGCTACACTCTGGAACAGTCTGTATTCTGAACCACTCTCAGTCGCTACACTCTTGAACAGTCTGCATTCTGAACCACTCTCTGGTGCTATGCTCTGGATCAGTCTGCATTCTGAACTACTCTCTGGTGCTACACTCTGGAACAGTCTGCATTCTGAACCATTCTCTGGTGCTACACTCTTCAACAGTCTGCATTCTGAACCACTCTCTGGTGCTACACTGGAACAGTCTGCATTCTGAACCACTCTCTGGGGCTAAATTGGAACAGTCTGCATTCTGAACCACTCTCTGGTACTACACTCTGGATCAGTCTGCATTCTGAACCACTCTCTGGTACTACACTCAGGAACAGTCTGTATTCTGAACCACTCTCTGGCACTACACCCTGGATCAGTCTGCATTCTGAACCCCTCTCTGGGGCTAAACTGGAACAGTCTGCATTCTGAACCACTCTCTGGGGCTAAACTGGAACAGTCTGCATTCTGAACCACTCTCTGGGGCTAAACTGGAACAGTCTGCATTCTGAACCACTCTCTGGTGCTACACCCAGGAACAGTCTGCATTCTGAACCACTCTCTGTGCTACACTCTGGAACAGTCTGCATTCTGAACCACTCTCTGGTACTACACTCTGGAACAGTCTGCATTCTGAACCACTCTCTGGTACTACACTCAGGAACAGTCTGCATTCTGAACCAGTCTGGGGTGTTACACTCTAGAACAGTCTGCATTCTGAACCACTCTCTGGTACTACACTCTGGAACAGTCTGCATTCTGAACCAGTCTGGGGTGTTACACTCTAGAACACTCTGCATTCTTAACCACTGTCTGGTACTACACTCCAGAACAGTCTGCATTCTGAACCACTCTCTGGGGCTAAACTGGAACAGTCTGCATTCTGAACCACTCTCTGGGGCTAAACTGGAACAGTCTGCATTCTGAACCACTCTCTGGTGCTACACTCTGGAACAGTCTGCATTCTGAACCACTCTCTGGGGCTACACTCTGGAACAGTCTGCATTCTGAACCACTCTCTGGTACTACACCCAGGAACAGTCTGCATTCTGAACCACTCTCTGGTGCTACACTCTGGAACAGTCTGCATTCTGAACCACTCTCTGGTACTACACCCAGGAACAGTCTGCATTCTGAACCACTCTCTGGTGCTACACTCTGGAACAGTCTGCATTCTGAACCACTCTCTGGGGCTACACTCTGGAACAGTCTGCATTCTGAACCACTCTCTGGTACTACACCCAGGAACAGTCTGCATTCTGAACCACTCTCTGGAACAGTCTGCATTCTGAACCACTCTCTGGTACTACACCCAGGAACAGTCTGCATTCTGAACCACTCTCTGGTACTACACTCTGGTACTACACTCTGGAACAGTCTGCATTCTGAACCACTCTCTGGGGCTACACTCAGGAACAGTCTGCATTCTGAACCACTCTCTGGTACTACACTCTGGAACAGTCTGCATTCTGAACCACTCTCTGGTACTACACTCTGGAACAGTCTGCATTCTTAACCAGTCTGGGGTGTTACACTCTAGAACAGTCTGCATTCTGAACCACTCTCTGGTACTACACTCTGGAACAGTCTGCATTCTGAACCAGTCTGGGGTGTTACACTCTAGAACAGTCTGCATTCTGAACCACTCTCTGGTACTACACTCTGGAACAGTCTGAATTCTGAACCACTCTGGGGTGTTACACTCTAGAACAGTCTGCATTCTGAATCACTCTCTGGTACTACACTCTGGAACAGTCTGAATTCTGAACCACTCTGGGGTGTTACACTCTAGAACAGTCTGCATTCTGAACCACTCTCTGGTACTACACTCTAGAACGGTCTGCATTCTGAACCACTCTCTGGTACTACACTCTGGAACAGTTTGCATTCTGAACCACTCTCTGGTGCTACACTCTGGAACAGTCTGGAATCTTGTTTCTAGATGGCAACATGTGACGGCAAACGCTCAGACACTATTGTGACTGAAGAACATGTCTGACGCCTCAACAACTGAAACAACAAAAAAAGCATCAAGTTGACAGCTGCCTCGCTCATTGGCAGGAAGGTGTTGTTTAAAACATACTCAAAAAATAAAAGAGCATGAGGTAAATGATATTCAAAGGTGTCACTGCTTCAGAGGGAATGCCAGCGCTCCCTTAGGAGCCTGTGTTGTGATTCATATTAATATGGTTAAACAACAGCAGTCAAAAAGCTGTGCTGAGCCGGGAGTTCTGTCAGGGCCCGAGACAGCTAGGTTTCTTGCGGCGTGTACGAATTCTACACCTTCAACTCCCAGCGGCCACTGAGGCACACCACGGTATGCAGTCACAGCTTCAACAAGCTTTTTACCATGGAGGTTTCACAGGGGTTGGTGAAAATATCAAAGTGGTCAAATTTCCCAAGCTTTCCCTTTGTCAAGGCTCATTACTGATGTCATGTCAAGGTTCATTACTGACACTGAGAAATAGTTTTTTCTCTTTTATGTTGAGACTCCCTCTCCAAGTTCCCCAAAAGTTAAACATTAATACAAAGCCTGAGGCGTTGCCTTCGATTACCGGTCATCTTCTACGCTATTTAGCTTAATGTGATTCGGAGAGTGCTTCTGTATCATCACACTTTTAACACAGTTAATTTACATTGCATGCAGTTATCAAAATTCTGCATGACAAATCTGATATTTTGACGTGTTGGGAAATCATTTATTAAAGGATAAGTTCAGTATTTTAGACAAAAGAAGTCTGTAAACTAGGGTTGGGTGTGATCCTGATGTTCCTACCATCATACTTCTAAAGTTTCTAAAGCCATGACATCATTTTCTGGAATTTTCCAACCTGTTTAAAGGCACAGTCAACTTAGTGTATGTAAACTTCTGACCCACTGGAATTGTGATACAGTGAATTACAAGTGAAATAATCTGTCTGTAAACAATTGTTGGAAAAATTGCTTGTGTCATGCACAAAGTAGATGTCCTAACCAACTTGCCAAAACTATAGTGTGTTAACGAGAAATTTGTGGAGTGGTTGAAGAATTAGTTTTAATGACTCCAACCTAAGTGTATGTAAACTTCTGACTTCAACTGTAGCTAGCAAGTTAGCAAACCAAAAGCATAGTTGGAGCCCTGACCTGGATATCATTTATTTCTTATAGTTATACTTACCTTATGAGCAGTGGCATAGCACGTTCGCTGGGGAGCACCCAACCCCCCCATCCACCCAAATAAAATCGAATGAAAATCATACCTTCTGTATTCAGAAATACCCCGGTATAAACGCTATTAAAGGTATATCACCAAAGCCTACTATGGGCCAAGAGAGGCTTACCCACGGCTTTGTATCTTTGACATCATTATTTTGGGGCATGAACGTTGTGTTCCACTGTAGACTTTAGTCTATGTAGTGAAGAGAAATCACGTCAGGGTATCTGTCTGTCTGTCTTGACCAGTTATCTAATCACTGCCTCTAATCATCTTGCAGGGGGTTATGATGCTCCACTGTATCTCTGGTAAGAGTCACGATGCTGCAGCTGGTTACTGAGATCTGATCCTCCCACAGGATAGGCTGGCAGCGTCGCCTCTGACGTCACAGTGCTCAGCTTGGCACTGAGCAGGGACACTTATGTTATGGACATGGGCTGCACTTCATTCCATTAAGATGTTCCCTCCCATCTACCCATAAGGCAATCCACCTTTGCAGAATGTATCTGATTGGTCTTAGCAGTTGATGTTATTCTTCAATAACACAGACCTCAAAACAAATCACGTGGAGAAAAATATATTTATTCAAAGAGAACAAATCATAGTTTTTATGCTGGAAAGTAGATGGTCAAAGTTTATTCTTCCCTGTCCTCAATGTTTTCCCCACTGAACAAAGAGACAATATGTCATTTATACCCAAGCCTAGCCTGTAGCTGACCAATTAGAATTTCTTGCAGTAAAATTGGGCCAATGGCCAAATACCAAGTATTCCGTTTCAGGATCAATGTATAGACAATTTGGACCAATGAGAACTTGCCACATGTAACTATGAGTCCCAGACTGGAACCCCTACACAGATTCTAAACAGATGTTGAACTGAAAAACAACTATTTCCATTGATTGTTAATTCCCTCTTGACCTTTAGTCCTCTGCGTTGTGTATTTATCTTAGAATATTCTTACAATGGCTGGTCATAGTCAGGAGGTAGAAGTGACAAAACCAGCGGACAAAACATGTTACAGTGATGCCATTATGACATCTTTTATATGCTTGGTCAGGTTGTTTTTACTGTTTGTATAAAGACGTTTTGTCAAAGTTTTTTTAGAAACTCAAAAAATATGTCTTTATCTGGTTGTAATCTGATAACAACTAGAAGATAACGTCTTTCCTATGATGTCTTGGTTTCGTCTAAACATGATCGTAACAGAGACCAGTTGGCTATAAATCTAGTTCTACTACTTTTCCTGAGAATGATTTTTTTAACATAATAATACCCATTGTTACAGAGTCTTAAACATGACCTCGTGAGATGCTGTTGACTAACAGTGAACCGTAATATCTAAACGGTGAACCGTTTAGATATTCTAGCACATCGTCCCCCCCCCCATTTTAGGGAATCCCCCCCCCCAAAAAAACACTTATTTTCACAATTTGTTTTCACTTTTTGTGTATTAAAGTAGTCAAACGTTTAGTATTTGGTCCCATATTCCTTGAACGCAATGATTACATCAAGCTTGTGACTCTACAAACTCATTTGAAGTTTGTTTTGGTTGTGTTTCAGTTTATTTTGTGCCTAATAGAAATTAATGGTATATAATGTATTGTCTCATTTTTATTGTAAATAAGTATAGAATATGTTTTTAAACATGTCTACATTAATGTGTATGCTACTATGATTACGGATACTCTTGAATGAATCGTGAATAATGATGAGTGAGAAAGTTACAGAGGGTCAAAGATCATACCCCCAAGGCATGCTAACCTCTCACCATTACCAATAACACGGGAGGTTAGCATTTTATATCATACCCCCAAGGCATGCTAACCTCTCACCATTACCAATAACAGGAGAGGTTAGCATTTTATATCACACCCCCAAGACATGCTAACCTCTCACCATTACCAATAACAGGAGAGGTTAGCATTTTATATCATACCCCCAAGACATGCTAACCTCTCACCATTACCAATAACAGGGGAGGTTAGCATTTTATATCACACCCCCAAGACATGCTAACCTCTCACCATTACCAATAACAGGAGAGGTTAGCATTTTATATCATACCCCCAAGACATGCTAACCTCTCACCATTACCAATAACAGGGGAGGTTAGCATTTTTCAGGCTAAATTATATTTATGCATCTGTAACTTTGAAAATGCACTCAAATTAAAGCTGACCGTCTGTACTTTAACCTCATAGTCATTGTATGATTTCCAATCCTAAGTGCTGGAGTACAGAGCCAAAACAACAACAAAGGTGTCCCTGTCCTAATACATTTTGTACCTCACTGTAATTACTGAAGACATACGGAAACCGCTAAACATTAAACAACCTCCCCTCAACACACACACAGAGTTTCTGTTCAACGGTGCATGCTGGTCATTTAGAATGAACTTTGTGGTGGTGCTACAAAGAGGAAGCAGTCAATGTGTTCTACACAGCAGTGGTCTAACACCCTGTTTCTCTGAGTGTTCCATTCACTTAGCTCCCTAAGGGGCCCTGGCTAACTACTTAACTAGTTAATACACTAATTACATTGGGCTGATTTCTGAGGGAAATGACTTGGAAGGAATCTGACGGGAAACTTCCTAGTTGTCGAAGTTAACAAAGTCAGGCCATCGAAAATGCCTTGAGCTGAAACTAACCATTAGGAATAAGAGTAAATATCGTTTCAACCGCTCAATAACTATACTGAACAAAAATATAAACGCAACATGCAACAATTTCAACGATTTGACTGAGTTACAGTTTACTGAGAAATCAGTCAATTTAAATAAATAAATTAAGCCCTAATCTATGGATTTCACATGACTGGGCAGGGGTGCAGCCATGGGTGGGCCTGAGAGGGCATAGGCCCCCCCCCCTAGTTAGGCCCAGATGTGGAGGTCCTGGGCTGGCGCAGTTACACGTGGCCTGCGGTTGTGAGGCCGATTGGACGTACTGCCAAATTCTCTAAAACGATGTTGGAAGCGGCTTACGGTAGATAAATGAACATTACATTCTCTGGCAACAGCTCTGGTGAACATTCCTGCAGTCAGCATGCAAATATCTTTGCTACCGTTTTCATGAGATATTGCTGATGTAAAGGATAGTGTACCCATCATTCTAGCATCATTGTAGCATCATTGCAGCATGACGTAATGCAAAATAGACATAATGGGAATCAAAGTAACATGATGACCGTCTGACCGACCAAGATGGGTTCCCACAGGTGATACTGACCGACCAAGATGGGTTCCCACGGGTAATACTGACCGACCAAGATGGGTTCCCACAGGTGATACTGACCGACCAAGATGGGTTCCCACGGGTAATACTGACCGACCAAGATGGGTTCCCACGGGTGATACTGACCGACCAAGATGGGTTCCCACAGGTGATACTGACCGACCAAGATGGGTTCCCACGGGTAATACTGACCGACCAAGATGGGTTCCCACGGGTAATACTGACCGACCAAGATGGGTTCCCACGGGTGATACTGACCGACCAAGATGGGTTCCCACGGGTAATACTGACCGACCAAGATGGGTTCCCACAGGTGAAACTGACCGATCAAGATGGGTTCCCACGGGTGATACTGACCGACCAAGATGGGTTCCCACGGGTAATACTGACCGACCAAGATGGGTTCCCACGGGTGATACTGACCGACCAAGATGGGTTCCCACAGGTGAAACTGACCGATCAAGATGGGTTCCCACGGGTGATACTGACCGATCAAGATGGGTTCCCACGGGTGATACTGACCGATCAAGATGGGTTCCCACGGGTGATACTGACCGATCAAGATGGGTTCCCACAGGTGATACTGACCAATCAACATGGGTTTATTCACATTTATTCCTCTACACTGTTTAAGTGGATATGATTGGAGGCTTACCTGGTCCCAGTCTATACTGCGGAAAAACGTGTGCGACTTGATGTCAGCGAAGCCCGTTTGGACCTGGCAACCCAGACGCTCTTTGGGGTCCTGTTAGGTGGAGAGAAATTAGTAGAATCAAGAGTTTGTGTGCTCAATGAAATATAAACCGGTTTTAACAGCAGCAGTTGTCACAAAGCGGTTTCCAGATACCCAGCCTAAAACCCCAAAGAAAAAGCAGTGCAGAGGCGGAAAGAAGCACGGTGGTGGCTTATCGCACCAATTACAGCAATTTACAGCAATGTGATCTTGGTATAATGAAGAGATGTAATATTTATTGAAAATAAACACAAAATTCAGTATGTATTTACCTCAAACAAACCCTTACACTACTCCTCTACCCGTTTAATATGCCACATATAAAACTATTTCATGGGATTGGTGTAGGCCTGGCCTACATTGAATTTCTTAAACCAGTTATTTCCTGTTAAATTCATAAAGGGAAGTGGACAAGTGTACACTTCAGGAGAAAGGAGAGATTATTTAGATGCATATTTAGAACGACCTGGATTTCTGCATAAATTTGACATACAATTTGATCTGATCTTCATCTAAGTCACAACAATATACAAACACAGTGTGCTTAAACTAATAACACACAAATTATTGTATTTTTCTTGTCTATATTGAATACATTATTTAAACATTCACAGTGTAGGTTGGAGAAAGTATGTGAACCCCCTAGGCTAATGACTTCTCCATAAGATAATTGGAGTCAGGAGTCAACTAACCTGCAGTCAAATCAATGAGACAAGATTGGAGATTTTGGTTTGAGCTGTCCTACCCCATAAAAACACTCACAAAATTTGAGTTTGCTATTCACAAGAAGCATTTCCTGAAGTGAACCATGCCTCGAACAAAAGAGATCTCAGAAGACCTAAGATTAAGAATTGTTGCCTTGCATGAAGCTGGAAAGGGTTCCAAAAGTATCTCTAAAAGTCAGTCCACGGTATGACAAATTGTCTATAAATGGAGAAATTTCAGCACAGTTGCTTCTCTCCCTAGGAATGACCGTCCTGCAAAGGTGACTGCAAGAGCACAGCGCAGAATGCTCAATGAGGTTAAGAAGAATCCTAGTGTCAGCTAAAGACCTACAGAAATCTCTGGAAGATGCTAACATCTCTGTTGACAAGTCTACAATACGTAAAACACTAAACAAGAATGGTGTTCATGGGAGGACACCATGGAAGAAGTCACTGCTGTCCAAAAAAAAACATTGCTGCATGTCTGAAGTTCGCAAAAGAGCACCTGGATGTTCCACAGTGCTACTGGCAAAATATTCTGTGCACAGATGAAACTAAAGTTGTGTTGTTTGGAAGGAACACACAACACTTATGTGTGGAGAAAAAAAGGCACAGCACACCAACATCAAAACCTCATCCCAACTGTAAAGTATGGTGGAAGGAGCATCATGGTTTGGAGCTGCCTCAGGGCCTGGACAGCTTGCTATCATCGATATAAAAATACATTCCCAAGTTTATCAAGACATTTTGTAGGAGAATGTAAGGCTATCAGTCTGTAAATTGAAGCTCAACAGAAGTTAGGTGATGCAACAGGACAACAACCCAAAACACAGAAGTAAATCAACAGAATGGCTTGAACAGAAGAAAATACGCCTTCTGGAGTGGCCCAGTCAGAGTCCTGACCTCAACCTGATTGAGATGCTGTGGAATGAATTCAAGAGAGCGGTTCACACCAGACGTCCCAAGAATATTGCTGAACTGAAACAGTTTTGTAAAGAGGAATGGTCCAGAATTCCTCCTGACGATTGTGCAGGTCTGATCTGCAACTACAGAAAGCGTTTGGTTGAGGTTATTGCTGCCAAAGGAGGGTCAACCAGTTATTAAATCCAAGGGTTCACATACTTTTTACAACCTGCACTGTGAATGTTTACACGGTTTGTTCAATAAAGACATGAAAAATTATAGTTTGTGTGTTATTACTTTAAGTGGACTGTATTTGTCTATTGTTGTGACTTACATGAAGATCAGATACAATTTTATGACCAATCTATGCAGAAATCCAGGAAATTTTAAAGGGTTCACATACTTTTTCTTCCCACTGTATTAGCTACCCCCCCCCCTTCTATTTCATCAGCCCCTCTACATATGTAATTTGGACAAACCACCACCCGCCTGCCTACTCCCAACAGTGGGGATGTGGTATTTTCATCAGTACAATAATTGTAATACTATCGCCATAACTAGCAAAGGTTAAATGTGAAGAGCCCCAAGACCATTCACTCCCCCAGTATAGTGTCTTACCATAGCCATGTATATCAGAGATGATACACTCAAACGCGTAGAAACAAATACACACCGTAGACACACCGCAGACACTATGAGCAACACACACACGTACACACACACATGTACACACACACACACACACACACGCAGTGCCTTCAAGAAAGTATTCACACCCCTTGACTTTTTCAACATTTCGTCGTGTTACAAAGTGGGATTAAAATGGTTTTAATTCGATTTTTTTTCTCAACGATCTACACAAAATTACATTATGGGGTATTGTGTGTAGATCAGACACAAAATCAAAATGTAATCTATCTTAAATTCAAGCTATAACACAACAAAATGTGGAAAAAGTCAAGGGGTGTGAATACTTTCTTGAAGGCACTGTATACACAGGTAAAAACATCCATACACACACTCTCTGTCTCTCAGCCAAATGGATGTGGCCTTCACAGAGTGCCTGTCATGGTGCTGTCCTAATGGTGTCTTGAACACGGTCCTTCACACGCTGTTTTCACTGAGGGGGAGGGAGAAGCTTTATTGGACGCACTTGGTGAACACTACGGTGTTCTTCTCTCACCTTGTTTAAAAAGCCCTTCAGCACGCTGGCAGCCTTTACCGACAGGGACCTTGGGATGCGAATTGTTTTTTCCAGAATAACTGTGTGGAGAAGACAGAGAGGGAATGTATGTGAAAGAGAGAGAGAGAGACAGACAGAGAGACAGAGAGAGAGAGAGAATGTATGAGACAGAGTGAGAGAGAGAGAGAGAGAGAGAGAGAGAGAGACAGAGAGAGAGAGAATGTATGAGACAGAGAGACCATCTGGTCTGCCCGTGGGTGCCTGTGTCTGCTGCGTACGAGCGAGGGGGTGGAAAGGGGGAGGAGGAGGGTGCTCTGCTCTGTGACTGCTGCGTACGAGCGAGGGGGTGGAAAGGGGGAGGAGGAGGGTGCTCTGCTCTGTGACTGCTGCGTACGAGCGAGGGGGTGGAAAGGGGGAGGAGGAGGGTGCTCTGCTCTGTGACTGCTGCGTACGAGCGAGGGGGTGGAAAGGGGGAGAAGGAGGGTGCTCGGCTCTGTGACTGCTGCGTACGAGCGAGGGGGTGGAAAGGGGGAGGAGGAGGGTGCTCTGCTCTGTGACTGCTGCGTACGAGCGAGGGGGTGGAAAGGGGGAGAAGGAGGGTGCTCGGCTCTGTGACTGCTGCGTACGAGCGAGGGGGTGGAAAGGGGGAGGAGGAGGGTGCTCTGCTCTGTGACTGCTGCGTACGAGTGAGGGGGTGGAAAGGGGGAGGAGGAGGGTGCTCTGCTCTGTGACTGCTGCGTACGAGCGAGGGGGTGGAAAGGGGGAGGAGGAGGGTGCTCTGCTCTGTGACTGCTGCGTACGAGCGAGGGGGTGGAAAGGGGGAGGAGGAGGGTGCTCTGCTCTGTGACTGCTGCGTACAAGCGAGGGGGTGGAAAGGGGGAGAAGGAGGGTGCTCTGCTCTGTGACTGCTGCGTACGAGCGAGGGGGTGGAAAGGGGGAGGAGGAGGGTGCTCTGCTCTGTGACTGCTGCGTACGAGCGAGGGGGTGGAAAGGGGGAGAAGGAGGGTGCTCTGCTCTGTGACTGCTGCGTACGAGCGAGGGGGTGGAAAGGGGGAGAAGGAGGGTGCTCTGCTCTGTGACTTCTTCAGTCACGTGCTGCCTTGAGACTTGCGGTACACAGGCTCAACACACCACTGAAGGACAGCAAGTTCTGTTTTCCACAGTGGAAAACAGTTTAGTGGTATTGTGTAGCAGCTGACCTTGTTGGTTAGTTAGAGCCACTGACACTCTGGGTACGTCTCTATAATCTCTCCTTCCTTCCTCCTGAGCTGTGCACATGTTCATTCCTCCCCACATATTTAAACGATTTAATGGGATTGGTGTAGGCCTGGCTTACATGGAGTTTCTTAAACCCATAAAGGGAAGTGTACAAGTGTACACTTCAGGAGAAAGGAGAGATTATTTAGATGCATTCTCTGTGGGGTCAAGTAAATCCTTGATTGACCTAAAAAATCCCCCCCCCCCCCCACAGTCATAACACATTTTACGTGCCTCGGAGCAGACAAGGCAGACGCAAAGCAGTTTAACTTCCCTGGCTCTCTGATGAACAGATTACAGATGGAAGAGTAGAGAGTTGTTGATCCTCCTCTTCTTCCTAAATGCCCGGGCCAGCCCTCTCTGATGTGTTTGTTTACGCTGAGTCCTAATGAAATGTTAACTGGATCAGTCTCTGGCTGTGTACCAAATGGAACACTAGTCCATATCTAGTGCACTAATTTTGACCAGGACTCTGCACTAGATAGGGAAGTGCCATTTGTGATGGTGTTGGTACCCCGGGGTTAGGGTAAATTATTACATTTACATGTATTTTTATTGTTCAATTGAAACTTGACTTCTGCTATTAACCCAACCCCTCTGAAACGGAGAAGTGCGAGGGGCTGCCACATTGGGCACCAGGGGAGCTGTTGTTGGGGGGTTACCTGCCTTGCTCAAGGGCACAATGGCAGATTTCTGGGACCACATTGCGCACCGGGGGAGCTGTTGTTGTGGGGGGTTATCTGGCTTGCTCAAGGGCACAATGAGAGATTTCTGGGGCCAATGGCAGATTTCTGGGGCCACTATCTGGGGTTGGAGGGAACTTTGGCCTGGGGCCTGGGTTAGGAACACTGATGGTGATGTGTTTAGTGGTCACCAGAAGGAAGGGTTGAGGAGCAGTAGGATATGGTAGAGTGTAGCATAGTAGACAGACAGACAGACAGACAGACAGACAGACAGACAGACAGACAGACAGACAGACAGACAGACAGACAGACAGACAGACAGACAGACAGACAGACAGACAGACAGACAGACAGACAGACAGACAGACAGACAGACAGACAGACAGACAGACAGACAGACAGACAGACAGACAGACAGACAGACAGACAGACAGACAGACAGACAGACAGACAGACAGACAGAGAGAGAGAGAGAGAGAGAGAGAGAGAGAGAGAGAGCTTGGCCAAATACTATCCCCCACTAGGTTGGCACCAAATGTTCCATGACACTAACACTCTCACTGGTTTAGAACCTAACCGCAAGAACCTGATTGTCCTGGAACTTTGGATACCACCATGCCAACCCTAAACTCTGTATGTCAGTCTATGGTTCTGGGGGTTGGCATGTGTGCCAGGGTTGCCCAGGGTGAGGTTGGCACTGGTCAGGGTGGTGACATAAGGCTGGTCACCCCCTACGGATAGAGGGACCGGTTTCCGCTAGCGAGGTGGCATCCAGGAGCATGCTGCTTGCCCTGTGGGGGCGTGAGGAAGACCAAAGGGTTGGCAGATGCCCGTGGGTTTCAGTGCTCATGCCCAAGCTGCAATGGGTGGGTACGGTGGAGAGAGACTGGGGGAGGAATGGAGGAATGTTCTCTCCAGCGGGGTATGGGGTGGGTTGTAGTACAGTATAACACATATAAATAGAATAACTAGGGGAGGAATGTTCTCTCCAGCGGGGTATGGGGTGGGTTGTAGTACAGTATAACACATATAAATAGAATAACTAGGGGAGGAATGTTCTCTCCAGCGGGGTATGGGGTGGGTTGTAGTACAGTATAACACATATAAATAGAATAACTAGGGGAGGAATGTTCTCTCCAGTGGGGTATGGGGTGGGTTGTAGTACAGTATAACACATATAAATAGAATAACTAGGGGAGGAATGTTCTCTCCAGTGGGGTATGGGGTGGGTTGTAGTACAGTATAACACATATAAATAAAATAACTAGGGGAGGAATGTTCTCTCCAGCGGGGTATGGGGTGGGTTGTAGTACAGTATAACACATATAAATAGAATAACTAGGGGAGGAATGTTCTCTCCAGCGGGGTATGGGGTGGGTTGTAGTACAGTATAACACATATAAATAAAATAACTAGGGGAGGAATGTTCTCTCCAGCGGGGTATGGGGTGGGTTGTAGTACAGTATAACACATATAAATAGAATAACTAGGGGAGGAATGTTCTCTCCAGCGGGGTATGGGGTGGGTTGTAGTACAGTATAACACATATAAATAAAATAACTAGGGGAGGAATGTTCTCTCCAGCGGGGTATGGGGTGGGTTGTAGTACAGTATAACACATATAAATAAAATAACTGAAATGGCATCCCCATTGAATCAATTATATTTAAATGGCTTAACACGTCTGGTAGCCCACAAATGTGTCATACAAGAAGCAACTGGCTCTCCTGTGGTATTGTTCTAGCTGTCCGAATGTCTTAGACTTATTTTTTGTGTGCAAATCTTTATCGATTTGAACACAAAATACATAATAAATAAATAAGAACTGTACTTAGAGACGTGTGGTGTGTTTGTGTGCTGTCTGAGGGAGAGCACCAACATACAGATATAAATAGCAAGACATTTAAAGACATATGAAGTTCTGCTATCCTGAATTATCATGCCCTTTCAGTTGAGGAGTGAGTAGCCAATGTGATCAGAGCATGTGTTGTTTTTGACACAACATGGCCACCATACAACACCCAGGTGGGTGCTACATATTGCCTAGTAGTAGTAGTGGAAGTCACACTTAACAATGTGAAGCACTGTGTGACATTAGGTAAGAAGCGCTGTCATGAATCCACTCCAAACTGTAGTAGAGGGCTCTCTCACCTTGGAAGAGGTACTCCTCGGTATTCATGTCAGGATTGTCGGTGATGATGTCGAAAGGGGACCTCCCGGCCATCATCTCAAACATAAGCACGCCTAACGCCCACCAGTCAACACTGAACCCTGCAGAGAGACGACAGACAACCGTCAGCCATCTTGGTTAGATTCAGCTACAGTATGGTAATGACAGAAATGGTTTGAGAGCGATCTGTTCATTATTTTCACATGTTTTTTTTAATGTTTTGAGTTTAAGAGTCTCAAAGGCAAATTCCCAGAGCTCATGTTCTCCCCATTCCCTCCATGTGTGTGTTGTTGACGACAGGGACTCGCCATAGTCTTCCCCTCTGAGGATCTCAGGGCCGATGTAGTTGGGGGTCCCACAGAACGTACTGGTGGTGTCTCCAGGTCTGATGCCCTCCTGATAGTGGAGAGAGATGGAGGAGGAGGAGAGAGAGAGAGTTAAATTTTTACATTTTAGTCATTTAGCAGACGCTCTTATCCAGAGCGACTTACAGTAGTGAATGCATACATTTTTTTCTTTTGTACTGGCCCCCCGTGGGAATCGAACCCACAACCCTGGCGTTTCACACACCATGCTGGCGTTGCAAACACCATGCTCTACCAACTGAGACACAGGGAAGGCCGAGTTAAAGATGGAGAGATACAGGGAGGATAACAGAGAAAGATGGTAGGAAAGAGAGCGAGAGAAAGACAAGAAAGAGAAAATAATAAAAAGCGTGAGACTTCGATACCTAGTGTATTGATCCACTTCTACGTAGTGAATGAGAAGTCCTTCAGCAGTAACAGTTCAGCAGTACTCTACAGTACACTGTATACTTCTACGTAGTGAATGAGAAGTCCTTCAGCAGTAACAGTTCAGCAGTGCTCTACAGTACACTGTACAGTAGTTCTGAGTGTCTCACCTTGCACATCCCGTAGTCTGTGAGCTTAATGTGTCCCTCGTGATCCAAGAGGACGTTGTCCAGCTTCAAATCTCGGTAGATGATTCCCTTTTCGTGCAGGAAATTCAGAGCGATACAAATTTCAGCAGCATAGAATCTGAAAAAAAAGGATTCATTCAGACATGCTTTTCCTTCTTCAGAGAGTTCCCAGCCCACAGACTTCGTGACTTAGTTTGTCCAAACGTACAGTTGGGTTCTGACCTTGAACCACGTAGAAACCATCCTGAAACCAACATATACGGTAGAATGTAGATTTTTATACAGGAAGTAGTTTCTAACGAATAGGTGATTATTTTTTTATATTCACATTGTCTAACATTTGGCATGGCGAGACGTGGTGGCATACATGGTGTTGATTTCTCTGGTGCACTAGAGCCTTATTTTTCACCATGGGTGTGCTCTCTCCCTCCCTCTCTCCCTCTCCCTCTGTGCTCTCTCCCTCCCTCCCTCTCTCTCTCTCCCTCTCTCTCTCCCTCCCTCTCCCTCTGTGCTCTCTCTCTCCCTTTGTGCTCTCTCTCCCTCCCTCTCCCTCTGTGCTCTCTCTCCCTCCCTCTCCATCTGTGCTCTCTCTCTCTCTGTGCTCTCTCTCTCTCTCTCTCCATCTCACTCTCTCTCCGTCTTTGCTCTCTCTCTCTCTCAATTCAATTAAATTCAAAGGGCTTTATTGGCATAGGAAACATATGTTTTCATTGCCAAAGCAAATGGAATATACATTAAACAAAAGGGAAATAAACAAGGGAAACATTCGTAAACATAACACTCACAAAAGTTAAAAGAATATAGACATTTGAAATTCTATATAATTGGCTATGTTGTAACAATATGTAAGTAGTTGAAGTATGAAAGGGAAAATAAATAAACATACAAATATAGCTTGTATTTACAGTGTTAATTGTGCTCCACTAGTTGCCCTTTTCTCATGGCAACGGGTCCCTTGCTGCTGTGATTGCCCACTGTGTTATTTCGCCTAACAGATATGGGAGTTTATCAGTGTTTCATTTGTTTTCAAATTCTTTGTGGAACTGTGTAATTTGAGGGAAATATGTGTCTCTAATATGGTCATACATTGGGCAGGAGGTTAGGTAGTGCACCTCAGTTTCCACCTCATTTTGTGGGCAGTGTGCACATAGCCTGTCTTCTCTCGAGATGCAGGTCTGCCTATGGCGGCCTCTCTCAATAGCAAGGCTATGCTCACTGAGTCTGTACACAGTGTGACGGCCCTGAATTTGTCTGAACCGTCTCAGTGCTTCTCCTTCCAATAGGGCGCTTCCCCTTTAATTCCCAATTAAATAGCCAGCCTCAGCTGCGCAAAAGTGGGGTTGTTTGTGATGGAGACGCGAATGAGGATGTTTTCAACCCTCAGTTCCGAAGCTTCTCTATTCCGTTTCTTTTGTTGCATTAAAAGTGTGCTTTGTAGCCTAATAGCTAGTTTACCCAGGATCGGATCCACTCTTTGCGTCCGTGGACTACACCTCTCCACTGTTCTTCGTGGCTTTTCTCCGCTGGAGATCTGTTGGGGAATTGGATTGTCTGACTGACCGACTGACTACAACCTTTTTGTATACGATATTTCATTTGTTTTGGTGTGATGTATACCGTGATGATTTATGTGGTCAGTTGTAGTTGAAGACGTACTGAGATGTGAGACTCTTTCTGGTTGTGTGGTAAAAGAGTTGATATTTTGATTGTATGATTGATACTATTGTCATGACGTTGGCCTGTGGGTAAGGTTTATGACCCCCCCCATAAATACCTTTCCCCCTTCCCCTCTCTTACTGACCCTACTGAAGGACTGCTGTCCTGTTAAATATAGAGAGTCTGGGAACATCAAACAAATGGGAAAAAGGAACCATATTTTGGTAATAAAACCAGTTGGAAATATGCTTGGGAACGTAATGAGTATGGATGTCAGTTCGGTTGTCATCTGAGACATTATGACTGATGACAGGACGACATAAATTGTATCTGAGAAAGTATACACCCTCTAGTTATCAGAGTCACACGGAATTGTTATGCAATTGAAATGTTTGATATTCAAAATGTTTGTTAGGAGATGAAATGTAATTTTAGCTTCCGAATGAGAGATTTGGGTTTTCATAAGGAAAGTGCCCTGCTCGATCAGTGGCCAACCCTGTGAAGAGACAGGGGTTATAAACGATGAAACACCTCCCTCCCCCTCTCCACTATATAATCCTTTGACGAAAAGATAACCAGGTAGTTCCAGTACGGGAGGCCTGCAGCCTCTACGTTAGAAGGACACACATGTCAACTAAGCCAACCTCGGCGTGAGCTATGGTATGAACTGGTATGAACTTTGAGCTTATTCACTACAGAAGTGCTACTTCCTAGCCGTTGAGTTAGCAGCGGCCGCTGTAACGTGGGCTAGGAAAGGACGGACGACGGATCCAGTCTAACAGACGGACGAAGATACCACCACGTATCCAATTGACCACCAGAGACATTCTTCCGAGTAACAGGAAGATCTGTTGGCCAACCCGGCCAGCATCTACGACCAATCTACCGAAGCGCAGCTCAGAGTAAATTTTTATAGCATTTTCCTTTTCCAAATGGGCGGTAATTTAGAATGCATAAGATAATGTATTTACGATAGCATAGCTGCTGTTTCTTTGTTCCTAAATCTTCCCGCTCTTTCATTCAAGCCCAACCCCCTTTCCTTTGTGTAACCAGCCGTCATATCTGTTCCGTCTACCGGGACGTTTTCTGTATGACGACATTGTATTCTGTGTATTTGTAATTCTGTGTGATTAGTTAGGTATTTAGTAAATAAATAATTAAACCCAATTTTGTATTGCTGATTCAACTTGTTAGCCAGGGTTCGTGAAGATAGCCAAGAACTTACAACTTTCATTATGAGACTGAAAATAAGACAAGGGTTAATATTGACTGCTATCGAGGTAAAATATGACTAAGTATTTTAAGAGTTTATTCGGAAGATAACAGCTCTATAAACGTTCTTCCGTGGTGCCCCGACTTTCTAGTTAATTACATTTACATGATTAGCTTAATCAGGTAATATTAATTACAGAGAAATCATTTTATAAGTTAGCATGTCATATCACTTAATCCGGCATAGCCAAAGACATGACACTAGGTTTACGCTACACTTGTATGAACAGACAAACATTGCGTGACTAAGGTCACTTGAGTTCCCTGAACTTGTTTACCGGGCTGGACTCTTTTAGGCCCGAGATACAGGACATTTCTGGAGGAACCAGAACTCATTATTTGTTATATTGTTGTGTGTGATCATTTATGTTAGTAATACAACCACGCAAAAGAATACAGTTGTTTTGAAGTTCTTTCCAATGTTTTAAGGGTTTATGAAAAGTGTATTTCCATCCTGACTTTTACACGAGTCCTTTGTATTGGTGTAGACTTGACGGGACTCATTTCCTCCCAAACCAAAAGGAGAAATCAATATTTTCTCTGATAGGCACCACCTATCTGGCACCCCTACAAACAATAACCTCAAGTCAAAACCATTACAATAGTCAAGGATTTTGTTAATTTAGGGTTAATTTAGGGTTAGTCCCAGTGGTCAGGTATTCTGACACTGTGTACTCTCTGTTTAGGGCCAGGTAGCATTCCAATGTGCTCTGTTTTTTGTTTGATTCTTTCCAGTGTGTCAATTAGTTATCTTTTTGCTTCTCATAATTTGGATGGGTCTAAATGTGTTTCTGTTCTGGGGCTCTGTGGGTTCTGTTTGTGAACAGAGCCCCAGAACCAGTTGGCTGAGGGGACTCTTCTCTATGTGAGTCCAGTATGGTGAGGCCGGGTGCCGCAGAGTGTTCTAGTGCCCACGCCAATTCATTTATATTGTATATGTTGAAGAGGGTGGGGCTCAAGCTGCATCCCTGTCTCACCCCACTGCCCTGAGGAAAGAAATCTGTGTGTTTGTTGCCAATTTTAATTGCGCACTTGTTGTTTGTGTACATTGATATTATGTCATATGCTTCCCCCCATCAATTTGTATAGCAGACCCTGGTGCCAAATTGATTGAAAAGCTTTTTATAAATCAACAAAGCATGAGAAGACTTATCTTTTGTTTTGTTTGTATGTCAATAAATGTGTGCAGGGTGTATACGTGGTCTGTTGAACAGTATTTTGGTAAGAAGCCAATTTGACATTTATTCAGGACATTGTTTCACTGAGAAAATGAGTCTGCTGTTGATTATACTGCAGAAGATTTTTCTGAGATTGATGCTGAAACACATTCCATGGTAATTCCACAGGTCAAATTTGTCTCCACTTTTGTGGATTGGGGTGAGAGAGAGAGAGAGCGGGGGAAAGAGTGCACTGAGAGAGCAGGGGAAAGAGTGCACTGAGAGAGCAGGAGAAAGAGTGTACTGAGAGAAAGAGAGCGAGGAAAGAGAGCGGGAGAAAGAGAGCGGGAGAAAGAGTGCACTGAAAGAGCAGGAGAAAGAGTGCACTGAGAGAGCAGGAGAAAGAGAGCGGGAGAAAGAGTGCACTGAGAGAGCAGGAGAAAGAGTGCACTGAGAGAGCAGGAGAAAGAGAGCGGGAGAAAGAGTGCACTGAGAGAAAGAGTGCACTGAGAGAAAGAGAGCGGGAGAAAGAGTGCACTGAGAGAAAGAGAGCGGGAGAAAGAGAGCAGGAGAAAGAGAGCGGGAGAAGAGAGCGAGGGCACAGAGAGAGAGGGAGAGAGAGAGAGAGAGAGGGCACAGAGAGAAAGAGAGAGACAGGGCACAGAGACAAAGAGAGAGACGAAAGAAAGAGAGACAGGGCACAGAGACAGAGAGACGGCACAGAGAGAGAGAGAGACAGAGAGAGACAGGGCACAGAGACAGAGAGGGAGAGAGAGACAGGGCACAGAGACAGAGAGAGAGAGAGAGAGAGAGAGAGACAGGGCACAGAGACAAAGAGAAAGAGAGAGACAAGAGAGCGGGAGAAAGAGTGCACTGAGAGAAAGAGAGCGGGAGAAAGAGAGCAGGAGAAAGAGAGCGGGAGAAAGAAAGCGAGGGCACAGAGAGAGAGGGACGGAGAGAGAGCGAGGGCACAGAGAGAAAGAAAGACAGACAGGGCACAGAGACAAAGAGAGAGACGAAAGAAAGAGAGACAGGGCACAGAGACAGAGAGACAGGGCACAGAGACAGAGAGGGAGAGAGAGACAGGGCACAGAGACAGAGAGAGAGACAGACAGGGCACAGAGACAAAGAGAGAGACGAAAGAAAGAGAGACAGGGCACAGAGACAGAGAGACAGGGCACAGAGAGAGAGAGACATGGCACAGAGACAGAGAGACAGGGCACAGAGACAGAGAGAGAGAGAGAGAGACAGGGCACAGAGACAAAGAGAAAGAGAGAGACGAGAGAGCGAGACAGAGAGAGAGAGACAGGGCACAGAGAGAGACAGAGAGACAGGGAACAGAGAGAGGCACAGAGACAGAGAGAGACAGGGCACAGAGACAAAGAGAAAGAGAGAGACGAGAGAGCGAGACAGAGAGAGAGAGACAGGGCACAGAGACAGAGAGACAGTGCACAGAGAGAGAGAGACATGGCACAGAGACAGAGAGACAGGGCACAGAGACAGAGAGAGAGAGAGAGAGACAGGGCACAGAGACAAAGAGAAAGAGAGAGACGAGAGAGCGAGACAGAGAGAGAGAGACAGGGCACAGAGAGAGACAGAGAGACAGGGAACAGAGAGAGGCACAGAGACAGAGAGAGACAGGGCACAGAGAGAGACAGAGAGACAGGGAACAGAGAGAGGCACAGAGACAGAGAGAGACAGGGCACAGAGACAGAGAGAGAGAGAGAGACAGGGCACAGAGACAGAGAGAGACAGGGCACAGAGAGAGAGACAGGGCACAGAGAGGGAGAGAGAGAGAGAGAGAGGGAGAGAGGGGGAGAGAGAGAGAGAGAGAGAGAGAGAGAGAGAGAGAGAGAGAGAGAGAGAGAGAGAGAGAGAGAGAGAGAGAGAGAGAGAGAGAGAGAGAGAGAGGGCACACAGAGAGACGGACAGGGCACAGAAAGAGAGGGATACAGGGCACAAAGACAGAAAGAGAGAGAGAGGGCACAGAGAGAGAGAGAGACAGGGTGCCAAGAGAGAGAGATACAGGGCACAGAGAAGACAGGGCACAAAGACAGAGAGACAGGGCACAGAGACACAGAGAGAGAGAGAGAGAGAGAGAGAGAGAGAGAGAAACAGGGCACAGAGAGAGAGAGAGAGAGAGAGAGAGAGAGAGAGAGAGAGAGAGCAGTGCTTCACTGAGTGGTGTTCTGCACTTCATCCTGTCAGCTCCACCACCACCACCCCCACCGTCCCCCTCAGGGGACCCAACCCAGGGACCTCTCAGAGCACGCCTCATGAATATGTACCATCATTATCGGTGATAACATGCCACTGTGCATGGACGGGGCCGGGGCCCACTGCATACAGATGGAGTGCCAGTGGGGGCCCTTGCCTCTCTAAATCATCCTGCCTTTGATCCAAGTTTATCACCAGCGCATTCTGAGAAACTACGTAGACAGGCACAATGAATTATGAGCGCTAATTATGTTTTGACAATGTAATGATGATTTTTTTCTTCAAAAGAGCACGTCAGGAGAATTTGGTTTGACTTGCCCTTCCACGGAAACGCTAACAGACTGTCAAACGAGGAGTAGCTTTCTCCGGAAGAAAAATAACAACAGCACAGGAGAGATATAGTAAAGTCAATCAAAGTGGTTTTGCACCAGCCGCCCCAAAATAGTAACAATCTACCAATCACAGGCTGTTTCTGTTCCAGGCCAGTTTGTCACTCTCCTTGAACAGCACTCTCTGTACGAAGCAAACAAGCCCAATTATGAGGGCTGCCTGCCTGCGTGTCATCGTACAGCTTCAATGAGGATATTTCAAGAAGTGGCTCGGCCTCTCCTTGTCCCTCACTTTGTGCAATAGGGGAGTAGGGGAGAGACAGTGAGGGAGAGAGACGGTGGTTACAGACAGAGATTGGGACTTGACTATCTGGCGATACCGCCAACTTCATCCACTTCACCGATGTGCCTTTCATGTTGGGATTCTAATAGGGCCTCGTCCTCCTCCAAAACAAATGGATACGTTTATAGGGGAAATGGCAGAGAGCCATGTTTAAGGGTTGATTGACGGGTTCTATCCGTATGCTGTTGAAGTACCGGAGGAACTGGAGTAGAATGTCTGTTTGTTTGTTTACCTCGCATGTTCTTCTGGTAGTTTCCGTTGCCGTTGCATATGAAACATCAGATCCCCTCCGTTGACGTACTCGATCACGAGAAATAACCTATAATCGGAAGAACAGGGAAGGAGAAGATATTGGGAAACAGTCTTGGGAGAGTGTCTGAAGGTTGAATGTATCCTAAGTGGTCCTTGTACCAAGATTGCCATTTTCCCAAACAATAGTCAAGTATTGTCATTGTACAAGGAGAGGCTGCATGGATGCCAATTCAATTGAATTATAACTTAGCTTAAGTTCTTTGTAACAATCAATGTCTTCGTGAAATTGGTGAATTTCTTACACAAAAGTCATTTTTGCTCTAAAAACCCCCAGTAAAAAAAGCCTGGGTAAAAACGACTGTGCCCAATGCCTCTTAACATTCTGTTTGGTTTTACAGGTCATGGTTCATGGTCTTACGGTAACCACTCTCATGGTCTACCAGTAATTGACTACAACTGTACATTTCTTAAGTTACAATGAGAAGTCTGTCATTGAATGCATCACTATTCCCAGAAGCCACAGCTCCGTAGTTTCTTACTTCACACTGAAAATGAACAGAGGTCTAATGGTGAGTGATTAAGTTGCCTAGTTCCAAGACCAGTGGGACAGCTACAGAGAAATGTAACCTTTATTTAGCCACAGCATGTCATTCAGAACCAGTGGTGTAAAGTACTTAAGTAGTACTTTAAAGTATTTTTTACTTAAGTCATTCTTTGGGAAATGTGTACTTTCCTTTACAATTTATATTTTTGGCAACTTTTACTTCACTACATTCCTGAAGAAAATAATTACTTTTTACTCCTTACATTTTCATTGACACTCAAAAGTACTGGTTACATTTTGAATGCTTAGCAGGACAGGAAAATGGTCCAATTCACGTACTTATCAAGAGAACATCCCTGGTCATCCCTACTGTCTCTGATCTGGTGGACTCACTAAACAGAGAACATCCCTGGTCATCCCTACTGCCTCTGATCTGGAGGACTCACTAAACAGAGAACATCCCTGGTCATCCCTACTGCCTCTGATCTGGAGGACTCACTAAACAGAGAACATCCCTGGTCATCCCTACTGCCTCTGATCTGGAGGACTCACTAAACAGAGAACATCCCTGGTCATCCCTACTGCCTCTGATCTGGAGGACTCACTAAACAGAGAACATCCCTGGTCATCCCTTCTGCCTCTGATCTGGTGGACTCACTAAACAGAGAACATCCCTGGTCATCCCTTCTGTCTCTGATCTGGCAGTCTCACTAAACAGAGAACATCCCTGGTCATCCCTACTGCCTCTGATCTGGAGGACTCACTAAACAGAGAACATCCCTGGTCATCCCTTCTGTCTCTGATCTGGCAGTCTCACTAAACAGAGAACATCCCTGGTAATCCCTACTGCCTCTGATCTGGAGGACTCACTAAACAGAGAACATCCCTGGTAATCCCTACTGCCTCTGATCTGGAGGACTCACTAAACAGAGAACATCCCTGGTAATCCCTACTGTCTCTGATCTGGTGGACTCACTAAACAGAGAACATCCCTGGTCATCCCTACTGCCTCTGATCTGGTGGACTCACTAAACACACATTCTTAATTTGTAAATTATGTCTGAGTGTTGGACTGTGCACCTGGCTATCTGTAAATGATGTCTGAGTGTTGGAGTGTGCCCCTAGCTATCTGTCAATAAAAATGTAAATTGTGCTCTCTGGTTTGCTTAATTTAAGGAAGTTGAAATTATTTATATTTTTTATACTTAAGTACATTTTAGCAATTCCATTTACTTTTGATACTTAAGTATATTTAAAACCAAATACTTTTAGACAAGTAGTATTTTACTGGGTGACTTTCACTTTTACTTGAGTCGTTTTCTATTAAGGTATCTTTACTTTTACTACAGTATGACTGAGTACTTTTTCCACCACTGTTTAGAACACATTCTCAATGTAAAAAGCAACATGTTGGAATCTATACTGAGTCTCTTGTTTCGTCCCAATTGGCACCCCATTTCCTACATAGTGCACTACTTTTGACCCAAGGCCCATAGGGTTCTGGTCTAAACTAGTGCACTAAATAGGGAACAGGGTACCATTTGGGGCATATCCTCTGTCTGCCTCTTACCGGCTCTCTGTCTGAAAGCAGGAGTGAAGGCCCACTAAAAACGGATTGGTAGACGCCTGCTCAAACACATGCTTCTCTGTCTGCACCCAGTCGATGTCCTGTTGGAGAATGAGTGAGAGAGAGAGTGGATGGAGCAAAAGAGAGAGAGAGAGAGAGAGAGAGAGATGAAAAGACAACACATTAGCAACCATTGTTTGTATCCATACAGTAGCAGCATCTTGTCATAGCAGACAGACTACCTGCTCTGCCTTTCATGTCTCTGTGCTGTCAACTCAGTTCCCCAGAGGAAGAAATAGTGGAACATCACAACACAAAGCAGCCATTTTCTTAATTTCTCATTGCTCAGTACAATACAAGAACATTATTTTATCTAAGCCACTATATTCTATCTAATGGATTTCTACTGTCCTGGTACAGTGCATTTGGAAAGTATTCAGACCCCTTGACTTTCCACATTTTGTTCCGTTACAGCCTTATTCTAAAATGGATGAAATTGTTTTTTTCCCCTCAATTTACACACAATACCCCATAATGACAAAGCAAAAACAGTTTTTTAGAAATTGTAGCAAATGTATTAAAAATAAGAAACATCACATTTACATAAGTATTCAGACCCTTTACTCAGTACTTTGTTGAAGCACCTTTGGCAGCGATTACGATTACGATTCTGCTTGGGTATGATGCTACAAGCTTGGCACACATGTATTTATGGAGTTTCTCCCATTCTTCTCTGCAGATCCTCTCATGCTCTGTCAGGTTGGATAGGGAGTGTAGCTACACAGCTATTTTCAGGTCTCGGAGATGTTCCATCTGGTTCAAGTCCGGGCTCCGGCTGGGCCCCTCAAGGATATTCAGAGACTTGTCCCGAAGCCACTCTACCATAAAGGCCTGACTGGTGGAGTTCAGCAGAGATGTTTGTCCTTCTGGAAGGTTCTCCCATCTCCACAGAGGAACTCTGGAGCTCTGTCAGAGTGATCATCGGGTTCTTAGTCACCTCCCTGACCAAGGCCCCCCTATTGCTCAGTTTGTCCGGGCGGCCAGCTCCAGGAAGAGTCTTGGTGGTTCCAAACTTCTTCAATTTAAGAATGATGGAGGCCACTGTGTTCTTGGGAACCTTCAACGCAGCAGACATTTTTTGTACCCTTCCTCAGATCTGTGCCTCGACACAATCCTGTGTCTGAGCTCTACGGACAATTCCTTTGACCTCATGGCTTGGTCTTTGCTCTGACATGCACTGTCAACTGTGGGACCTTATATAGACAGGTGTGTGTCTTTACAAATCCTGTCCAATCAATTGCATTTACCACAGGTGGACTACAATCAAGTTGTAGAAACATCTCAGGGATGATCAATGGAAACAATTGAGTTTCATAGCAAAGGGTCTGAATACTTAAGTAAATAAGGTATTTCAGTTTTTGTTTTAATACATTTGCAAAAATATCTAAAAACCTATTTTTGCTTTGTCATTATGGGTATTGTGTGTGTAGATTGATGAGAACTTTTATTTATTTAATACATTTTAGAATAAGGCTGTAACATAACAACATGTGGAAAAGGGGAAACCGTTTGAATACACTGTATCAACCCTTTAGATTAAACTACCTTTTATGAAGTAAAGACTGAGTAAATCGACAAGAACATGGATCCAATATAGGTAGAAGTTACCCTACTGATGACTTCAACGGTCTACTTTCCAATGAATAAAATAGAAGGCATAAAACACAAGAAATGGAACACAGAAATACATGGAAAATATGGGATGAATATCTAAAACAAATACACAGATGAAGGAACGTTTCAGCGTCTACATGCTACGGCATTCATTTGAGGTCGTTACTTGATAGTACTATTGGACTACAATCTAACGCGTAGGAATAAAGGAGAACTAAAGGGGCCCAATCACAAACAGAAACACTAGTTAGAGAAGGAGGCACCTTTTGTTTTCTCTTCCTCTGGCAAATGAAGAAGTAAAAAGAAACACAGGAAACACTAAAACACTGCATAAACAATTTTCCAATCACACAATGGCCACCTAGATGACCACACAATGAACACACGCTGTTTATTATCTATGCATAGTCACTTCACCCCTACCTACATGTACAAATTACCTCGACTAACCTGTAACCCCGCACATTGACTCAGTACCGGTACCCCCTGTATATAGCCTCCACATTGACTCAGTACCGGTACCCCCTGTATATAGCCTCGTTATTTTATTGTGTTACTTTTATATTTTTTTACTTTAGTTTATTTAGTGCTTAGAGCTCTACTCTAAGCTACTCAAACAACTCTTTAACCCAGGGGTTCTTTTACAGTCTGGAATCCAAAAGAGAAATTTTGAGGGTCATAAGCGAGATTTGGTTGGGGGAACCCCACGGGCAAAACATTTTAGTGGCGTAGAGAAAAATGAAGGTTTTATAACTAATTCCCTGCAATTCTACACATTTTACCATGGGTCATGGATCATCTTTTGGCAGTTTTACAGCTAATACCCTGCAATTCTACACATTTTACCATGGGGCATGGAATTTTTTGGGGCAATTTTACAGCCAATTTCCTGCAATTCTGCACATTTTTGCAATGGGGTGAAGAGAAATCTTGCCGTTTTTAAAGATAATTTCCAGCAATTCTACACATTTTTCCATGACTTATGTTAATATGATATCTGAGTGAGAGTGACTACAAAATCAAAGGGGTCCCCTGGATGTCAGAGAGCAATTCATTTGCAAGCCCAGGCCAGTGCCAACAGAGAGTAAGCAGATTACAGAGCTCTGGCTGTGATTGCGCTGGGAAGTCACGGATGAAGACAGACAGCTGTTGTTTTTCCAGGACATGGCCTTATACTTCCTCTTCTGAAAGTGTTCGGGTGGGTCTAGTGTTTGGGTGGGTGGGTCTAGTTTTTTGGTGTGTCGGTCTAGTGTTTGGGTGTGTCGGTCTAGTGTTTGGGTGTGTCGGTCTAGCGTTTGGGCGGGTGGGTCTAGTGTTTGGGCGGGTGGGTCTAGTGTTTGGGCGGGTGGGTCTAGTGTTTGGGCGGGTGGGTCTAGTGTTTGGGCGGTTGGATCTAGTGTTTGGGCGGGTGGGTCTAGTGTTTGGGCGGGTGGGTCTAGTGTTTGGGCGGGTGGGTCTAGTGTTTGGGCGGTTGGATCTAGTGTTTGGGCGGGTGGATCTAGTGTTTGGGTGGGTTGGTCTCTTCACTATCTATCCATCTCTATCACTGTTGTTAACCAACTGCCAATCAACTCATAGAAATACACAAAGAACAAATACATATTTCACTACTTTAAAATGGAGATAGCCCTCAGTGGTTCTGGCCTTGTTGTCACAGAAGCGATCAATGGCAATCGGTGATCGGCAGTATGCCCTCTTTCTACCTCTATGGATCAATGGAAAAGATTGGAGGTGCACCCTCTAGGTTCTATATCTATGATAGCAACCTGTCTGGCTTTGGCGGGGGGCGGCCATGTTTCTTTCTTAAAGCTGGGCCTTGGCTGCCTTGAAAGGGATAGGATCCCAAGCCGTGGTGCTGACTAGACTGAACCCAGGCCAGGGACTATCTAGGTTGAACCCAGGCCAGGGACTGACTCTCATGGACTGACTAGGATGAACCAAGGCCAGGGACTGACTCCCAGGGACTGACTAGGCTGAACCCGGGCCAGGGACTGTCTAGGCTGAACCCGGGCCAGGGACTGTCTAGGCTGAACCCGGGCCAGGGACTGTCTAGGCTGAACCCGGGCCAGGGACTATCTAGGCTGAACCCAGGCCAGGGACTATCTAGGCTGAACCCAGGCCAGGTACTGTCTCCTAAAATACCCACCATCAGGCCCGTTATATGTCCAGCAGTGACCCTTTAAAAGCCCTTTTCTGCAGTCAAATGACCACATTACCCTCTGGAGGCCTCATGGGTGGAATGTTATTCATATTTTTCATAATAAACATCATTTAAAAGAAACCGCCGAAAATCTGGTGCTCCTATGTCAAACGTTTTGTTATATTCAGTGTTCTGTGATGTATATAAAGTTATAAAGTGTAATATTGGGATGTAAACTCTAAATGTAATACATTACAACTCTATATCTGACATGGTACAGGTGTCTTCTTTCTTTAAGCCCATAACCATGTGTGAGAGATGTAAACTTTTGTTTCAAACTAGGTTTGTTTAAGACTACCAAGAAACACCCTGTGTGATGCTGATTTAGCACACTGCAGTAAAAGGTTAATATGTAAACACACCCGTCTATCTGTCTCTGACAACTGTCTGACGTCCCTGAAATTGACATCTGGGCCAGGCTTTGTTTGGCTAAGCCTGGCGCTTTGCTGTTATATTGACAATGGTAGTCAAGGAAGAGTGGTTCTGTTCTTAAGAGCTGATTGAACTTGAACTCTTTCTGCTGTTGTGGTTTTCTGTTTACACATTTGAAGAGTACTTTACTAAATAAATGAATAATTCTACACCTGTTGTTTACGAAGCATGTGACAAATGATCAAGATTGATAATGAGAGATATATAAAGAGAGCTCTATAATGACAGATATATAAATCACTGAACGGGCCGTACGGTGTAAGATAATTGTCTCATCACTCCTCCCAGTTAGGGGGAGTGATGAGCTCTACAGCACTCACAACTCAATCGCTGGTTGAAAACTGTTTTCTTCCCCTCCCAAAAGATAGAATTTGTAGATAATTGGCCCTCTTTCTGGGACTCACCCACAAACAGGACCAAGCGTGGCCTGTTGAGTGACGGACTCCATCCTAGCTGGAGGGGTGCTCTCATCTTATCTACGAACATAGACAGGGCTCTAACTCCTCTAGCTCCACAATGAAATAGGGTGCAGGCCAGGCAGCAGGCTGTTAGCCAGCCTGCCAGCTTTGTTGAGTCTGCCACTAGCACAGTCAGTGTAGTCAGCTCAGCTATCCCCACTGAGACCATGTCTGTGCCTCGACCTAGGTTGGGCAAAACTAAACATGGCGGTGTTCGCCTTAGCAATCTCACTAGAATAAAGACCTCCTCCATTCCTGCCATTATTGAAAGAGATTGTGATACCTCACATCTCAAATTAGGGCTACTTAATGTTAGATCCCTCACTTCCAAGGCAGTTATAGTCAATGAACTAATCACTGATCATAATCTTGATGTGATTGGCCTGACTGAAACATGGCTTACGCCTGATGAATTTATTGTGTTAAATGAGGCCTCACCTCCTGGTTACACTAGTGACCATATCCCCCGCGCATCCCGCAAAGGCGGAGTTCTTGCTAACATTTACGATAGAATATTTCAATTTACAAAAAAAGACGACGTTCTCATCTTTTGAGCTTCTAGTCATGAAATCTATGCAGCCTACTCAATCACTTTTTATAGATACTGTTTACAGGCCTCCTGGGCCGTATACAACATTTATCACTGAGTTCCCTGAATTCCTATTGGACCTCATAGTCACGGCAGATAATATGCAAAAAAAATGTACTTCAATATTCACATGGAGAAGTCCACAGACCCACTCCAAAAGGCTTTCAGTGCCATCATCGACTCAGTGTTTTTTTTCAAACATGTCTCGGGACCTACACATTGCCACAATCATACCCTGGATCTAGTTATGTCCCGTGGAATAGATATTGTGTTTTTTCCTTATAATCCTGGACTATCAGAACACCATCTTATTATGTTTTCAATCTCAATAAATAATTTGTTTAGACTCCAACCAAGGATTTTCAAAAGCCGTGCTATAAATTCTTGGACAATCCAAAGATTCCTAGTGTCCTTCCTTCCTCCACCTACTCAAGGACATATCGGAGTACAAAAATAATTTAACTAACCACCTAACTGAGAATGTAAACTTAAAATAGCGTATTACCATAGATGCGGTCGCACAGCTAACAACAAAATAATGTGTCACAAGAAACTCTCCCCCTGGTATACAGAAAATACCAAGCTCTGAAGCAAATTACACTGGCTCCGACGCTCGTCGAATGTGGCAAGGGTTGCGTTCCACACTGAGTTCCCTGAATTCCTATCGGACCTTGTAGTCATAGCAGATAATATTCACATTTTTGGTGACTTTAATATTCACGTGGAAAAGTCCGCAGACCCACTCCAAAAGGCTTTCGGAACCATCATCGACTCAGTGGGTTTTGTCTAACATGTGTCCGGACCTACTCACTGCCACAGTCATACTCTGGACCTAGTTTTGTTCCATGGAATAAATGTTGTGGTTCTTAATGTTTTTCCTCATAATCCTGGACTATCGGACCACCGTTTTATTTTGTTTGCAATCGCAATAAATAATCTGCTCAGACCCCAACCAAGGATCATCAAAAGTAGTGCTATAAATTCTCAGACAACCCAAAGATTCCATGATGCCCTTCCAGACTCCCTCTGCCTACCCAAGGACGTCAGAGGACAAAAATCAGTTAACCACCTAACTGAGGAACTCAATTTAACCTTGCGCAATACTCTAAATGCAGTTGCACCCCTAAAAACTAAAAACATTTGTCATAAGAAACTAGCTCCCTGGTATACAGAAAATAACGGAGCTCTGAAGCAAGCTTCCAGAAAATTGGAACGGAAATGAAGCTACACCAAACTGGAAGTCTTCCGACTAGCTTGGAAAGACAGTACGGTGCAGTATCGAAGAGCCCTCACTGCTGCTCGATCATCCTATTTTTTGGGGGGGCTTTCACTTCAGCAGTAATACATTCATGAACTTCTTTGAGGAAAAGATCATGATCATTAGTTAGCAAATTACGGACTCCTCTTTAAATCTGCGTATTCCTCCAAAGCTCAGTTGTCCTGAGTCTGCACAACTCTGCCAGGACCTAGGATCAAGGGAGACACTCAAGTGTTTTAGTACTATATCTCTTGACACAATGATGAAAATAATCATGGCCTCTAAACCTTCAAGCTATATACTGGACCCTATTCCAACTAAACTACTGAAAGAGCTGCTTCCTGTGCTTGGCCCTCCTATGTTGAACATAATAAACGGCTCTCTATCCACCGGATGTGTACCAAACTCACTAAAAGTGGCAGTAATAAAGCCTCTCTTGAAAAATCCAAACCTTGACCCAGAAAATATTTTAAAAACTATCAGCCTATATCGAATCTCCCATTCCTCTAAAAAAAAAATGAAAAAGCTGTTGCGCAGCAATTCACTGCCTTCCCGTAGACAAACAATGTATACGAAATGCTTCAGTCTGGTTTTAGACCCCATCATAGCACTGAGACTGCACTTGTGAAGGTGGTAAATGACCTTTTAATGGCGTCAGACCGAGGCTCTGCCTCATGCTCCTAGACCTTAGTGCTGCTTTTGATACCATCAATCACCACATTCTTTTGGAGAGATTGGAAACCCAAATTGGTCTACACGGACAAGTTCTGGCCTGGTTTAGATCTTATCTGTCGGAAAGATATCAGTTAGTCTCTGTGAATGGTTTTTCCTGTGACAAATCAACTGTAAATTTCGGTGTTCCTCAAGGTTCCGTTTTAGGACCACTATTGTTTTCACTGTATATTTTACCTCTTGGGGATGTCATTCGGAAACATAATGTTAACTTTCACTGCTATGCACTTGACACACAGCTGTACATTTCGATGAAACATGGTGAAGCCCCAAAATTGCCCTCGCTGGAACACTGTGTTTCAGACATAAGAAAGTGGATGGCTGCAAACTTTCTACTTTTAAACTCGGACAAAACAGAGATGCTTGTTCTAGGTCCCAAGAAACAAAGAGATCTTCTGTTGAATCTGACAATTAATCTTGACGGTTGTACAGTCGTCTCAAATAAAACTGTGAAGGACCTCGGCGTTACTCTGTACCCTGATCTCTCTTTTGACGAACATATCAAGACTGTTTCAAGGACAGCTTTTTTCCATCTACGTAACATTGCAAAAATCTGACATTTTCTGTCCAGAAATGATGCAGAAAAATTAATCCATGCTTTTGTTACTTCTAGGTTAGACTACTGCAATGCTCTACTTTCCGGCTACCCAGATAAAGCACTAAATAAACTTCAGTTAGTGCTAAATACGGCTGCTAGAATCCGGACTAGAACCAAAAAAATTGATCATATTACTCCAATGCTAGCCTCCCTACACTGGCTTCCTGTTAAGGCAAGGGCTGATTTCAAGGATTTACTGCTAACCTACAAAGCATTACATGGGCTTGCTCCTACCTATCTTTCCGATTTGGTCCTGCCGTACATACCTACACGTACGCTATGGTCACAAGACGCAGGCCTCCTAATTGTCCCTAGAATTTCTAAGCAAACAGCTGGAGGCAGTGCTTTCTCCTATAGAGCTCCAATTTTATGGAATGGTCTGCCTACCCATGTGAGAGACGCAGACTAGGTCTCAACCTTTTAAGTCTTTATTGAAGACTCATCTCTTCAGTAGGTCCTATTACTGAGTGTAGTCTGGCCCAGGAGTGTGAAGGTGAAAGGAAAGGCAATGGAGCAACGAACCGCCCTTGCTGTCTCTGCCTGGCCGGCTCCCTTCTCTCCACTGGGATTCTCTGCCTCTAACCCTATTACATGGGCTGAGTCACTGGCTTACTGGTGCTCTTCCATGCGTCCCTAGGAGGGGTGCGTCACTTGAGTGGGTTGAGTCACTGACGTGGTCTTCCTGTCTGGGTTGGCGCCCCCCCCCCCCCCTTGGGTTGTCCCGTGGTGGAGATCTTTGTGGGCTATACTCGGCCTTGTCTCAGGATGGTAAGTTGTTGGTTGAAGATATCCCTCTAGTGGTGTGGGGGCTATGCTTTGGCAAAGTGGGTGGGGTTATATCCTGCCTGTTTGGCCCTGTCCGGGGGTATCATCGGATGGGGCCACAGTGTCTCCTGACCCCTCCTGTCTCAGCCTCCAGTATTTATGCTGCAGTAGTTTATGTGTCGGGGGGCTAGGGTCAGTCTGTTATATCTGGAATATTTATCCTGTCTTATTCGGTGTCCTGTGTGAATTTAAGTATGCTGTAATTCTCTCTTTCTCTCTTTCTTTCTCTCTCTCTCTCGGAGGACCTGAGCCCTAGGACCATGCCTCAGGACTACCTGGCATGATCACTCCTTGCTGTCTCCAGTCCACCTGGCCATGCTGCTGCTCCAGTTTCAACTGTTCTGCCTGTGGCTATGGAACACTGACCTATTCACCGGACGTGCTACCTGTCCCAGATCTGCTGTTTTCAACTCTCTAGAGACAGCAGGAGCGGTAGAGATACTCTCAATGATCAGCAATGAAAAGCCAACTGACATTTACTCCTGAGGTGCTGACCTGTTGCACCCTCGACAACTACTGTGATTATTATTATTTGACCATGCTGGTCATTTATGAGAATTTGAACATCTTGGCCATGTTCTGTTATAATCTCCACCCAGCACAGCCAGAAGAGGACTGGCCACCCCTCATAGCCTGGTTCCTCTCTAGGTTTCTTCCTAGGTTTTGGCCTTTCTAGGGAGTTTTTCCTAGCCACCGTGCTTCTACACCTGCATTGCTTGCTGTTTGTTGTTTTAGGCTGGGTTTCTATACAGCACTTTGAGATATCAGCTGATGTAAGAAGGGCTATATAAATACATTTAATTTGATAACACAGACATAATTCCATTAAAAGTGCAATCTGGGATTAAAAAAACAAAGCAGTCACCGCGCCACTTCTTTTGGTAAACGGTTGAGGGACAGGGCAGGACAAATGTAACCGCTTTAAAAGCCCATAAAATGTATGTTTCAATCCTTTACTGCCCTTTGAACAGTATATTGAGTGTTGACTGGTCCTGTGGGGCTCAGTAGGTAGACCAACACTACTGTAAATTGCTCTGGATAAGAGTGTCTGCTAAACATCTAACATGTAAAATGCTTTAGAAGGAATGGTCTTCTCGACAAGAATAATAGGTTGTAGTGTTGTCTGTCTCCGAGTTATACATTTAAACTTGAAGAACTCAAATAATTACAGGCCAAGAGAAGCTTCTCTCTCTCTATTATCAGAAACAGCTATCCTCTCCCTGTAATTCTGTCAGTCATCTGATGTGTGCTACAGTCGAACTCGGAAGTTTACATACACTTAGGCTGGAGTCATTAAAACTTGTTTTTCAACCACTCCACAAATTTCATGTTAACAAACTATAGTTTTGGCAAGTCGGTTAGGACATCTACTTCGTGCATGACACAAGTAATTTTTCCAACAATTGTTTACAGACAGATTATTTCACTTATATCACAATTTCAGTGGGTCAGAAGTTTACATACACTGCCATTAAACAGATTGGAAAATTCCAGAAAATAATGTCATGGCTTTATAAGCTTCTGATATGCTAATTTACATCATTTGAGTCAAATGGAGGTGTACCTGTGGATGTATTTCAAGGCCAACCTTGAAACTCAGTGCCTCTTTGCTTGACATAATGGGAAAATCAAAAGAAATCAGCCAAGACCTTAGAAAAAACAATTGTAGACCTCCACAAGTCTGGTTCATCCTTGGGAGCAATTTCCAAACGCCTGAAGGTACCACGTTCATCTGTACAAACAGTAGTACGCAAGTATAAACACCATGGAACCACACAGCCGTCATACCGCTCAGGAAGGAGACACATTCTGTCTCCTAGAGATTAACGTACTTTGGTGCGAAAAGTGCAAATCATTCCCAGAACAACAGCAAAGGACCTTGTGAAGATGCTGGAGGAAACAGGTACAAAAGTATCTATATCCACAGTAAAACGAGTCCTATATCGACATAACCTGAAAGGCACCTCAACAAGGAAGAAGCCACTGCTCCAAAACCGCTATAAAAAAAGCCAGACTACGTTTTGCAACTGCATATGGGGACAAAGATCATAGTTTTTGGAGTAATGTCCTCTGGTCTGATGAAACAAAAATAGAACTGTTTGGCCATAATGACCATCGTTATGTTTGGGGAAAAAAGGGGGAGCTGTAACGGCTGTCTTCATAAATGGACAAAGGCGCAGCAGGTATGTGAATACTCATATTTAATTTCAAATAAGGAGTAAAGCATCCACTTAACAAAACAATAAAGGTGACAACAGCAACAGTTCTGCAGGCTATAAACGCAGTGCAAAAACAACCACCCACAACCCCAAAGAAAAACACACACACCTATATAGGACTTCCAATCAAAGCCAACTCAACACACCTGCCTTCAATTGGCAGTCCCAATCAACAATACAAACATTCCCCATACACAAAACTGCCACGTCCTGACCCCAAAACTAAAACAATAGCTCCATCTGCTGGTCAGGACGTGACAGTACCCCCCCCCCCCCCCTCAAGGTGCAGACCCCGGAATGCACCTACCAACAGAAAACACCAACAAAAAACCCATAAACAATAACCCCTAAACAATAAGAGAGGGAAGGGAGGGTGGCTGCCGTCACCAACGGCACTGTGCTACACCCTCCCTCCCCAACCCACCTATCCTGGAGGTGGCTCAGGTGCAGGACGTGGACCTCGCTCCACCTTCGGCTTCGCCCACTTTGGTGGCGCCGATAGCTGCGCCGGGCAGACGGGCCAATCGGGCTGACCCTGGCAGACGGACCACTGGGGCTGGGTCGGAAGACATGCGGACCACTCGGGCTGGGCCGGAGGGCAGGAGGGCCACTCGGGCTGGGCCGGAGGGCAGGAGGGCCACTCGGGCTGGGCCGGAGGGCAGGAGGGCCACTCGGGCTGGACCGGAGGGCAGGAGGGCCACTCGGGCTGGACCGGAGGGCAGGAGGGGCACTCGGGCTGGGCCGGAGGGCAGGAGGGCCACTCGGGCTGGGCAGGAGGGCAGGAGGGCCACTCGGGCTGGGCCGGAGGGCAGGAGGGCCACTCGGGCTGGGCCGGAGGGCAGGAGAGCCACTCGGGCTGGGCCGGAGGGCAGGAGGGCCACTCGGGCTGGGCCGGAGGACAGGAGGGCCACTCGCGCTGGGCCGGAGGACAGGAGGGCCACTCGGGCTGGGCCGGAGGACAGGAGGGCCACTCGGGCTGGGCCGGAGGACAGGAGGGCCACTCGGGCTGGGCCGGACGACAGGAGGGCCACTCGGGCTGGACCGGAGGACAAGAGGGCCACTCGGGCTGGACCGGAGGACAGGAGGGCCACTCTGGCAGATCCTGACAGGCAGGGCACCCTGGCAGATCCTGACAGGCAGGGCACCCTGGCAGATCCGGGCAGTCTGGCCACTCTGGCAGAACCGGGCAGTCTGGCCACTCTGGCAGAACCGGGCAGTCTGGCCACTCTGGCAGAACCGGGCAGTCTGGCCACTCTGGCAGAACCGGGCAGTCTGGCCACCCTGGCAGAACCGGGCAGTCTGGCCACTCTGGCAGAACCGGGCAGTCTGGCCACCCTGGCAGAACCGGGCAGTCTGGCCACCCTGGCAGAACCGGGCAGTCTGGCCACTCTGGCAGCTTCTGACTAGCGGGCAGCTCTGGCGACTTACGACTGGCGGGCAGCTCTGGTGACTGTTGACTGGCGGGCAGCTCTGGTGACTGTTGACTGGCGGGCAGCTCTGGTGACTGTTGACTGGCGGGCAGCTCTGGTGACTGTTGACTGGCGGGCAGCTCTGGTGACTGTTGACTGGCGGGAAGCTCTGGTGACTGTTGACTGGCGGGCAGCTCTGGTGACTGTTGACTGGCGGGCAGCTCTGGTGACTTACGACTGGCGGGGTTGGGCTGACGCACTAGACTCCTGATGCGTGGGGCTGGTACTGGACGTGCCAGCCTAGAGACACGCACCTCCATGCTAGTGCGTCTAGCGGGAAACACCGGACCGAAAGGGCGCACTGGCGGTCTTGAGTGCAGGGTTGGCATCACCCCTTCCGGCTCGATGCTCACCTTGCCCTGGCACCTGCGGGGCACTGGTACTGGGCGAACTGGGCTGTGCGTCCGTATAGGCGAGATGGTGCGTACCTCAGCGTAACATGGCGCCCTCCACCTCATACGCACCTCCCTGTAGTCACGGGTAGCTGGCTTACGGCTCTTCCCTGGCCTGGCCAAGCTACCCGTGTGCCCCCCCCAAAAAAATTCTTGGGGGTGCCTCTCGGGTTTCCTACCCAACCGTGTTCCAGCATAACGTTCCCGTTGATTCCTCTGTCCAGCTGCCTCCACTCTCCTGAGTGCCTCCACCTGTTCCCATGGGAGGCGATCCCTTCCGGCCAGGATCTCTTCCCAGGTGTAGGCTCCCTTACCGTCCAGGACGTCCTCCCATGTCCATTCCTCCCTTTTCTTCTCCTGTGGCTTCCTCCTCTTCTGCTGCTTGGTCCTGGTTTGGTGGGTGGTTCTGTAACGGCTGTCTTCATAAATGGACAAAGGCGCAGCAGGTATGTGAATACTCATATTTAATTTCAAATAAGGAGTAAAGCATCCACTTAACCTGTTAGGGCTAGGGGGCAGCATTTGCACGTCTGGATAAAAAAAATGTACCCGATTTAATCTGGTTACTAATCCTACCCAGTAACTAGAATATGCATATACTTATTATATATGGATAGAAAACACTCTAAAGTTTCTAAAACTGTTTGAATGGTGTCTGTGAGTATAACAGAACTCATTTGGCAGGCAAAACCCTGAGACATTTTCTGACAGGAAGTGGATACCTGATGTGTTGTATTGACTTTAAACCTATCCCATTGAAAAACACAGGGGCTGAGGAATATTTTGGCACTTCCTATTGCTTCCACTAGATGTCACCAGCCTTTACAAAGTGTTTTGAGTCTTCTGGAGGGAGATCTGACCGAACAAGAGCCATGGAACGATGATGTCCCATTAGACACCTGGCGCGCGAGTTCATGTTGGGTACCCTCGTTCCAATACGTTATAAAAGAGTATGCATTCGTCCACCTTGAATATTATTCATGTTCTGGTTAAAAAAGGCCCTAATGATTTATGCTATACAACGTTTGACATGTTTGAACGAACGGAAATATATTTTTTCCCCTCGTTCATGACGAGAAGTCCGGCTGGCTTAGATCATGTGCTAACAAGACGGAGATTTTTGGACATAAATGATGAGCTTTTTTGAACAAAACTACATTCGTTATGGACCTGTGATACCTGGAAGTGACATCTGATGAAGAGAATCAAAGGTAATGGATTATTTACATAGTATTTTCGATTTTAGATCTCCCCAACATGACGTCTAGTCTGTATCGCAACGCGTATTTTTCTGGGCGCAGTGCTCAGATTATTGCAAAGTGTGATTTCCCAGTAAGGTTATTTTTAAATCTGGCAAGTTGATTGCGTTCAAGAGATGTAAATCTATAATTCTTTAAATGACAATATAATATTTTACCAATGTTTTCTAATTTTAATTATTTAATTTGTGACGCTGACTTGACTGCCGGTTATTGGAGGGAAACGATTTCCTCAACATCAATGCCATAGTAAAACGCTGTTTTTGGATATAAATATGAACTTGATAGAACTAAAAATGCATGCATTGTCTAACATAATGTCCTAGGAGTGTCATCTGATGGAGATTGTAAAAGGTTAGTGCATCATTTTAGCTGGTTTTATGGTTTTGGTGACCCTGTCTTTGACTTGACAAAACATTACACACAACTCTTGTAAATGTACTGTCCTAACATACTCTAAATTTATGCTTTCGCCGTAAAACCTTTTTGAAATCGTAAAACGTGGTTAGATTAAGGAGATGTTTATCTTTCAAATGGTGTAAAATAGTTGTATTTTTGAAAAATTTGAATTTTGACATTTATTTGGATTCAAATTTGCCGCTCTTGAAATGCACCTGCTGTTGATGGAGTGCACCACGGGTGGCACGCTAGCGTCCCACCTAGCCCATAGAGGTTAACAAAACAATAAAGGTGACAACAGCAACAGTTCTGCAGGCTATAAACGCAGTGCAAAAACAACCACCCACAACCCCAAAGAAAAACACACACACCTATATAGGACTTCCAATCAAAGCCAACTAAACACACCTGCCTTCAATTGGAAGTCCCAATCAACAATACAAACATTCCCCATACACAAAACTGCCACGTCCTGACCCTAAAACTAAAACAATAGCTCCATCTGCTGGTCAGGACGTGACAGGAGCCTTACAAGCCAAAGAACACCATCCCAACCGTGAAGCACGGGGGTGGCAGCATCATGTTGTGGGGGTGCTTTACTGCAGGAGGGACTGGTGCACTTCGCAAAATTGATGGCATCATGAGGAAAGAAAATTATGTGGATATATTGAAGCAACATCTCAAGACATCAGTCAGGACGTTAACCTGTTAGGGCTAGGGGGCAGTATTGACACGGCCGGATAAAAAACGTACCCGATTTAATCTGGTTACTACTCCTGCCCAGTAACTAGAATATGCATATAATTATTGGCTTTGGATAGAAAACACCCTAAAGTTTCTAAAACTGTTTGAATGGTGTCTGTGAGTATAACAGAACTCAAATGGCAGGCCAAAACCTGAGAAGATTCCATGCAGGAAGTGGCCTGTCTGACAAGTTGTGTTTCATCTTGGCTCTTTTTATTGAAGACTGAGGATCTTTGCAATAACATGACACTGCCTACGGCTCCCATAGGCTCTCAGAGCCCGGGAAAAAGCTGAACGATATCGAGGCAGGCTCTAGCTGAAACACTTTATCGCGTTTGGCAAGTGGCCGATCAGAGTACTGTGGGCTTAGGCGCGTGCCCGAGTCGACCGAATGCTTTATTTTCTTTCCTCTGTTTACCTAAACGCAGATTCCCGGTCGGAATATTATCGCTTTTTTATGAGAAAAATGGCATAAAAATTGATTTTAAACAGCGGTTGACATGCTTCGAAGTACGGTAATGGAATATTTAGAATTTTCTTGTCACGAATTGCGCCATGCTCGTCACCCTTATTTACCCTTTCGGATAGTGTCTTGAACGCATGAACAAAACGCCGCTGTTTGGATATAACTATGGATTATTTTGAACCAAACCAACATTTGTTATTGAAGTAGAAGTCCTGGGAGTGCATTCTGACGAAGACAGCAAAGGTAATAACATTTTTCTTATAGTAAATCTGACTTTGATGAGTGCTACATTTGCTGGGTGTCTAAATAGCTAGCCCTGTGATGCCGGGCTATCTACTGAGAATATTGCAAAATGTGCTTTCACCGAAAAGCTATTTTAAAATCGGACATATCGAGTGCATAGAGGAGTTCTGTATCTATAATTCTTAAAATAATTGTTATGCTTTTTGTGAACGTTTATCGTGAGTAATTTAGTAAATTCACCGGCAGTGTTCGGTGGGAATGCTAGTCACATGCTAGTCACATGCTAATGTAAAAAGCTGGTTTTTGATATAAATATGAACTTGATTGAACAAAACATGCATGTATTGTATAACATAATGTCCTAGGGTTGTCATCTGATGAAGATCATCAAAGGTTAGTGCTGCATTTAGCTGTGGTTTGGGTTTATGTGACATTATATGCTAGCTTGAAAAATGGGTGTCTGATTATTTCTGGCTGGGTACTCTGCTGACATAATCTAATGTTTTGCTTTCGTTGTAAAGCCTTTTTGAAATCGGACAGTGTGGTTAGATTAACGAGAGTCTTGTCTTTAAAATGGTGTAAAATAGTCATATGTTTGAAAAATTGAAGTTTTTGCATTTCTAAGGTTTTTGAATAACGCGTCACGGGATTACACTGGCTGTTACGTAGGTGGGACGATTTGGTGCCACCTACCCTAGAGAGGTTAAAGCTTGGTCGCAAATGGGTCTTCCAAATGGACAATGACCCCAAGCATACTTCCAAAGTTGTGGCAAAATGGCTTAAGGACAACAAAGTCAAGGTATTGGAGTGGCCATCACAAAGCGAGCTAAATCACTTCCATGCTCGCTTCAAGGCAAGCAACACTGAGGCATGCATGAGAGCATCAGCTGTTCCGGACGACTGTGTGATTGCGCTCTCCATCGCCGACGTGAGTAAGACCTTTAAACAGGTCAACATACAGAGGGCTGCGGGGCCAGATGGATTACCAGGACGTGTGCTCCGGGCATGTGCTGACCAACTGGCAGGTGTCTTCACTGACATTTTCAACATGTCCCTGATTGAGTCTGTAATAACAACATGTTTCAAGCAGACCTCCATAGTCCCTGTGCCCAAGAACACAAAGGCAACCTGCTTAAATGACTACAGACCCGTAGCTCTCACGTCCGTAGCCATGAAGTGCTTTGAAAGGCTGGTAATGGCTCACATCAACACCATTATCCCAGAAACCCTAGACCTCTCCAATTTGCATTCCGCCCAAACAACACCTATGTGAGATTGCTATTCATTGACGACAGCTCAGCGTTCAACACCATAGTACCCTCAAAGCTCATCACTACGCTAAGGAACCTGGGACTAAACACCTCCCTCGGCAACTGGATCCTGGACTTCCTGACGGGCCGCCCCCAGGTGGTGAGGGTAGGTAGCAACACATCTGCCACGCTGATCCTCAGCTCCCCAGGGGTGCGTGCTCAGTCCCCTCCTGTACTCCCTGTTCACCCACGACTGCATGGCCAGGCACGAATCCAACATCATCATTAAGTTGGCAGACGACACAACAGTGGTAGGCCTGATCACCGACAACGACGAGACAGCCTATAGGGAGGAGGTCAGCGACCTGGCCGGGTGGTGCCAGAATAACAACCTATCCCTCAACGTAACCAAGACTAAGGAGATGATTGTGGGCTACAGGAAAAGGAGCACCGAGCACGCCCCCATTCTCATCGATGGGGCTGTAGTGGAGCAGGTTGAGAGCTTCAAACTAGAATGGTCCAAACACACCAAGACAGTCGTGAAGAGGGCACGACAAAGCCTATTCCCCCTCAGGAAACGAAAAAGATTTGGCATGGGTCCTGAGATCCTCAAAAGGTTCTACAGCTGTAACATCGAGAGCATCCTGACTGGTTGCATCACTGCCTGGTATGGCAATTGCTCGACCTCCGACCGCAAGGCACTTCAGAGGGTAGTGCGTACGGCCCAGTACATCACTGGGGCTAAGCTGCCTGCCATCCAGGACCTCTACACCAGGCGGTGTCAGAGGAAGGCCCTAAAAATTGTCAAAGACCCCAGCCACCCCAGTCATAGACTGTTCTCTCTACTACCGCATGGCAAGCGGTACCGGAGTGCCAAGTCTAGGAAAAAAAAGCCTTCTCAACAGTTTTTACCCCCTAGCCATAAGACTCTTGAACACGTAACCAAATCGTTACCCACATTGGCTAACCGGGCTATCTGCATTGTGTTCCACCACCTGCCAACCCCTCTTTTTATGCTACTGCTACACTCTGTTCATCATATATGCATAGTCACTTTAACCATACCTACATGTACATACTACCTCAATAAGCCTGTCTAACCGGTGACTGTATATAGCCTTGCCACTGCTATTTTCAAATGTCTTTTTACTGTTGTTTTATTTCTTTACTTACCTACAAACACACACACACACCTTTTTTTCGCACTATTGGTTATAGCCTGTAAGTAAGGATTTCACTGTAAGGTCTACACCTGTTGTATTCGGTGCACAAACTTTGATTTGATTTGAAAGCCCTGAGCTCATCCTATAGAAAATGTGTGGACAGACCTGAAAAAGCGTGTGCGAGCAAGGAGGCCTACAAGCCTGACTCAGTTACACCAGCTCTGTCAGGAGGAATGGGACAAAATTCACACAACTTATTATGGGAAGCTTGTGGAAGGCTACCTGAAACGCTTGACCCAAGTTAAACAATTTAAAGGCAATACTACCAAATATTAATAAAGTGCATGTAAACTTCTGACGCACTCGGAATGTGATGAAATAAATAAAAGCATAAATATATCATTCTCTACACTATTATTCTGACATTTCACATTCTTAAAATAAAGTGGTGATCTTAACTGACCTAAAACAGGGATTTTTTACTAGGATTAAATGTCAGGAATTGTGAAAAACTGAGTTTAAATGTATTTGGCTAAGGCCTATGTAAACTTCCGACTTCAACTGTATGTATAATAGTGATACCATACCTCCACCTAGAGGTGGAAACTATAATCTCTCAATAATTCTTCAAACACATCATCCTCAGTTTTTTTTAAATCTTCCCTATCTTCTCCTTACTTATTGTACTCCCTCAGTTCTCCTCCCTATCTTTAAATCAATTTGACTCATAATTTTCCTCGTTAAGGCCAATTTACGTTACAATAACTTCTTCCCTTTTTCCTGTCTTTGTCATCGTTCCTTCACGCCTCCTCATCTTTTTTCCACTTCTCTTTTCATCCCCCCTGAGATCCTCTTCTTTTCTCATTTCATCCCCCGGCTTCTGTGGACTCATACACTCTTTTTCCTCCCTCTACTCTACATCCTCCTCTTTTCATCTCTGTCCTCCTGCTTCCCCTCCCTCCCTCCCTCCCTCCCTCCCTCCCTCCCTCCCTCCCTCCCTCTCCTGCTCCTGCCTCTCACCTCGTCGTCGTGCACCAGTTCCTTCTTGACCACCTTCATGGCGTAGATCTGTTCATTCTTCTTGAGTCGCACCAGCAGCACCTTGGCGTAGCTGCCGCGGCCGATGACCCGGATCAGGTCAAAGTCCCCCAGGCCCAGCGCCATCTCCTGGGAGATCTTGATACCGTCGATCCCACCCACCACCGCTTTGATGTCCTGAAGGGGTGGTTTTGATGGGAAATACATGTTAGAAAAGACCCAGATACCAGCACACTGTTGAATGCCCCTGATGTTTATTAAAACCTTATGGTTATAGACAGAGCTGGAATCACTGACATGTAGATATGATACTAACATATAAGAACCTGTGTGACATTTTTGTGTGATAAAATATACTGAACAAAAATATAAACGCAACATGCAACAAATTCAACGATTTTACTGAGTTACAGTTCATATAAGGAAATCAGTCAATTGATATAAATTCATTAGGCCCTAATCTATGGATTTCACAAAACTGGGCAAGGGTGCAGCCATGGGTGGGCCAGGGAGGGCATAGGCCCACCCACTGGGGAGCCAGGCCCAGCCAATCAGAATTTGTTTTTCCCCACAAAGGGGCTTTATTATAGACAGAAATACTCCTCAGTTTCATCAACTGTCCAGGTGGATAGTCTCAGACAATTCCCGCAGGTGAAGAAGCCGGATGTTGAGGTCCTGGGTTGGCATGGTTACACATGGTCTACAGCTGTAAGGCCGGTTTGATGTAATGCCAAATTCTCTAAAACGACATTGGAGGCGGCTTATGGTAGAGAAATTAACATTAAATTCTCTGCCAACAACTCTGGTGGACATTCCTGCAGTCAGCATGCCAATTGCGCTCTCCCTAAAAACTTGAGACATCTGTGCACAATTTAGAGTGGCCTTTCACTGTCCCCAGAATACGGTGCACCTGTGTAATGATCATGCTGATGAATCGGCTTCTTAATATGCCACACCGGTCAGGTGGATAGATTAAATTAGCAAAGGAGAAATGCTCACTAACAGGGATGTAAACTAATTTCTACCCAAAATTTTAGATAATATTTTTGTGCGTATGGAACATTTCTGGGATCTTTTATTTCAGCTCATGAAACTTGGGACCAACCCTTTACATGTTGCGTTTATATTTTTGTTCAGTGTAGAATGGGCTGTTCTGTGTTCTAGAAACAGAATAGAATGTTTTACATTCTAGAATACCAGAACAATCCATATCATAAACGAATGCATGACTGACATTTACTTTGTGTGTCTAAATGAACTCACCTTCGAGTCCTCTTCCACTTTGTCCACTTTGCGACTGTGTGGTAGGAAAGTTACTGAAGAGAGAAACAACTTGTTACCTGAGTTGTGATGGAAAGTTCTACACAGTGAAGACTGGGCATTAAAAACCTACGGGATATTTCGTCTAAAGCCATCCCCATTCAAATAATATACAGTATAATATGCTATTTAGCAGACACTTTTATCCAAAGTCACTTATAGTCATGCGTGCATAGATTTTACTTATGGGTGATCCTGGGAATTGAACCCACTGTCCTGGAGTTGCAAGCACCAAGCTCTACCAACTGAGCTACAGAGGACCATGCTTTACCAACTGAGCTACAGAGGACCTAATAGGGTACTCCTCAAGAATCCATGGCTCCATCTCAATTAATCTTTCTGTGATTCCTTGCATCCTATCTCCTTGCCTCCTCAACCGTATTGGAAGGAAAAGGTCAAAAATTATTTTGAGAAGGAGACAAGCAGAGAGGATACAAGGAATCGAGGAAAGATTCATTGAGAAAGAGTCCAAGTGAGAATCTTAATTGCATTGCCTTGATTCCTTGCGTCCTCTCTCCTCGCCTCCTTCTCAAAACTCATTGGATGAGAAGATCAGAGAGAGTGTGTGCACGAGGAATCAAGGAAATGCAACTGACATTCTCCCATAATCAAGGGAGCATTGTGGGACATGTAGTTCACCTTTGTGGCCAGCAGAGGGCATCATGCTCTGCAGAGTGAGTTGCAGCTTCTTCCTGCCTCTGCCCAAGTAGGTCAGCCCACTGGTGAGTACTGTTACTATACTGTACTATACTGGACTATACTGTAATATACTGTACTGGACTATACTGCACTGGACGATACTGTACTGTACTGGACTACACTATACTGTAATATACTATACTGGACTATACTATACTGGACTATACTGTGATATACTATACTATACTGGACTATACAGTACTGGACTATACTGTACTGGACTATACTGTAATTTACTGTACTGGACTGTACTGTACTGGGCTATACTGTACTGGACTATACTGTACTGTTAATATACTGTACAGGACTATACTGTCATTTACTGTACTGGACTATACTATGCTGGACTGTACTGAACTATACTATACTGAACTATACTACACTGGACTATACTACACTGGACTATACTGTGCTATACTGTACTGAACTATACTATACTGGACTGAACTATACTATACTGAACTATACTGTAGTGAACTATAGTGTACTGGACTGAACTATACTATACTGGACTATACTATACTGAACTATACTAAACTATACTGAACTATACTATACTGAACTATACTATACTGGCCTATACTGTACTGAACTATACTATACTGGACTATACTGTACTGGACTATATTGTACTGAACTATACTATACTATACTGGACTAAACTATACTGGACTGTACTATACTGTACTGGACTGAACTATACTGAACTATAGTGTACTGGACTGAACTATACTGGACTGGACTGAACTAAACTGGACTGTACTGAACTATACTGTACTGAACAGAACCAGTGCACAAAGAGGTGAAGGCCCTGTGCACAGCAGTGCATCTTGTTCAAGTTGCTGCTTCTGGCAGAAAAAAACACACACCTGGACAGACAATGGCCGACTTCAATTCTTATTTGTAAAATTGCGCTGTGCAGAATAGTGCATAGAAACTAAGCTTTGGGACCAGCCTGTAAACAACAATGGCATGCTGATTCAAACATGCTCTTATCTCGCTGTGTGGGAGGAGTCTTCTTTCTTCTTCATTTTTTTTATAAACCTGGAAATCTAGTTATTGGTTTTGATTGAATAGTGTCTTTAAAGCCTTTGTAATTAGTATTCACAAAGTGTTTTCAGGGTAGGAGTGCTGATCTAGGATCAGTTTTACCTTTTCATAATGAATAAAGACAGATCAGCACTCCTACTCTGTGATGCTTTTTGAATACAGGCCCAGACCCAGTGCACTGATACCAAGACTACAAGGTCACAAGGTCTCCTACTTCTCATATTATGTCTATATTGAAAGAAACAATATTTTATAGGAACTGACTTCCATCTGTATCCTCTGTGTGTTCAGGGGGGAGGTCCACCTCTTCACTCTTCTCATCTAAAGGGGGCTCCTGTGATGGCATGACTGGATCCTGCCAAGAGAAGACAGGCAAATAGGATGACTGGATTCTGCCAAGAGAATACAGGCAAATAGCTGCATGTGGTTTTGAGGCTGCTTAAAGAGCATCCTGACTAGGTCCTTGGAGACACTGGGAAGAAGAGGCTTCCGTTTTAAGAGGTTTTCCATTGATAGACATCTTAGGCACATGGAGGTATCTTTTCAACAAAATAAAGAACACAGAAGTTGAGAAGTCTGGATATTTCTCGCAACAATGCACTTATATGAATAATTTTATGCGGTTCTAACCATGGAGGCGTTGGCTTTTCAAAGGGGATCAAGGTGTTTGTTGATAGAGCATTGTCTGATTGCATGAAAGCAAAACAGCCTGTTAGTACATCCTGACTATTGACCTGGGTTTTCGGTACCAGATTTGTTGTAGTCTAGCCCTGGATTCCAGGCCTCGCTTACATTGTTCTGATTGCCTGTCAGTAGATGTCGATTTTTCTAAAACAACCACCCCTTCCATACCTCTTTAGAAGTGCAGCGTAAGCTAATTTACGGTGTTAGCATTGCTAGGAAAGGCAATTTTTTTCATAATTTGGCTGAAATGACACCACCCCACGTGGGCACCAGTGAAATTTATTGGCTTTCGGTTTCGATTCTCCGCCTCTGTTTGAATGTGCCTATTCCTATTGTTGGGAGGGGAAAACGGCTTGGATAGCCATTTTTAAATGTACATGTTAGTCATTTAGCACCCAGAGCAATTTACAGTTAGTGCAATCCTCTTAAGATGGGTGGGGGGGCAGTTCCTCTTGCTCGTAGGCAAGTACCATGGTCTTGTAGTGGATGTGAGCTTCGTGGAGTGTGCGGAGAAGTGGGGTGACATGGAAGAACTTGGGAAGGTTGCATTCTGGATAAGTTGCAGGGGTTTGATGGCACAATTGGGGAGCCCAGCCAACACCGAGTTGCAGTAGTCTAGATGTTATAGAGCATGAACCTGCAGGAGCGAGTCACTGCTTTGATGTTCGCAGAGAACGACAGGGTGTTGTCCAAGGTCACGCCAAGGTTCTTTGCACTCTGGGAGGGGGACACTGTAGAGTTGTCAACCGTGATGGAGAGGTCTTTGAGCAGGCAGGCAGGCCTTCCACGGGAGGAAGAGCAGCTCCGCCTGGTTGAGGTTGAGCTTGAGGTGGTGGGCCGACACCCAAGCTGAGATATCTGCCAGGCACGCAGAGATGTGTGTCGCCACCTGGGTGTTAGAAGGGGAAAGGAGAAAAGTAGTTGAGTGTCATCCGCATAGCAATGATAGGAGAGACCATGTGAGAATATGACAGAGCCGAGTGACTTGGTGTGTTGAGAGAAGAGGACCTAGAACCGAGCCCTGGGGAACACCAGTCACAAGAGTATGTGGTGCAGACACAGAACCCTCCACCTTCTTTTAGCTTGTCTCTGACAAGAACGTCAACAGGCTTTCATACCGAAGGTGAGGTGAAAGCCTGGTAGAGGCTAGCTCTAATCTTAATGCTTCTTTCTGTATGTTAGCAGTCTGTCACTAGAGATCAACCTTGTGATGTTTCAGTATACGGTATACACTACAGTATGGAAGTGTCCCAAATGGCACTCTATTCCCTATGGGCCCTGGTCAAAAGTAGTGCACTAAACAGTGAATAGGGTGGCATTTGAGACGCAGCCTATATCTATACGCAGTGGATTTGAAACTTGCCCATAGCATGTTGGCTGGAGTACATTGCCAACTATTTCTCATGAAATGACAGACCAGTATCTTGCTCTGTTGGCTAAGGTAGTTGGCTTTGAGTTATATACAGTATGTGTTTTGCAGAAGGTTGCTAGTTCGATCCCCACTCGGGGCAGAACAGCATTCACTATGTTACAAATACACATTAGAACATCAATAGCAATGTTTAATTCAGACTTTTGAATAATTCACAGTTTTGTTATCTGAATTCATTGATTACCTTGATCTTTTACTCTAAACAAGTTGGATTGTTGAAATGCAAAACTTGGTTTCAACCTAAAGCAGTTTAATACTACTCATTCGCCCTCCCAACTCATTAATTCAGACGTTCACTTAAGTTTATGAAGTATCTATGAAGTGCTTATGAAGACTGTAAATGCTCTAAAAAGCCTTTATAAGCTCACCATATGCCTTTTGCACTGCAGTTTGTGAAGTGTCTATGTAGTGCTTATGAAGACTTTATGAATGCTTTATAAATAGTAAGTTCTTCCGAAGCTTTGACATGACGGATTGGCCAGAGTACTCACCACAGAACTAGAATGAGATTCTATTTCTATGGTACTCACCATATGCCTTTGGCAGGTCAGAGGGACGAGTTTGTGACAGCGCTTATGGACCAGCAGTTTGCAGTTGATACACTTGTAGCCCTGCCTCCCCAGCCCCCATATCCTTTCACTGCAGTGGCCACAGTACGCTTTCTGTTGGGGACAGACAGACACAGACAGACAGAAAGAAAGACAGACAAAGACAGACACAGACAGACAGAGGGGGAGACAGGGATTGTTACACTATCAGTCTGAGCTGATGACAATGGTATGATACTATCGCAGTCATTGATCAAGAATCAATGGAGGCAAGGCAGACACACATGAAGAAGGTGATCATGATGGAGGAAGGGTGGATTTAAGCCTAGGTGGCATCTTACATCAACTGGGAGCATGCTTGTTTGTAGTCGTCCTTTTAACTAACAGTCACAGCAACTCATCTATGTTTCGCAGCTGTCTATTTACCTCCACAAACTGATGTTGGCATTAAGATTGCACTCAACGAGCTGTATAAGGCCATAAGCAAACAAGAAAATGCTCATCCAGAGGCGAAGCTCCTAGTGGCCGGTGATTTTAACACAGGGAAACGGAAATCTGTTTTACCTCATTTCTACCAGCATGTCACCTGTGCAACTAGAGGCGAAAAAACTCTGATCAACTTTACTCCACACACAGAAACTCATACAAAGCTCCCCCTCGCCCTCCATTTGGCAAATCTGACCATAACTCTATCCTCCTGATTCCTGTTTACAAGCAAAAACTCTAAACAGGAAGTACCAGTGACACGTTCAATATGGATGTGGTCTGATGAAGCGGATGCTAGGCTACAGGACTGTTTCACTAGGACAGACTGGAATGTGTTCTGGGACTCATTTGATGGCATTAAGGAGTTTACCACATCGGTCACAGGCTTCATTAATAAGTGCATCGACGACATCCTCTCCACAGTGACAGTACGTACATATCCCAACCAGAAGCCATGGATTACAGGCAACATCCGCACTGAGCTAAATGCTAGAGCTGCATCCTTTAAAAGGTACAGGACACTAACCCGGACGCTTATAAGAATACGCCCTCTGAAAAACAATCAAACAGGCAAAGCGACAAGACAGGACTAAGATCGAATCCTACTACTTTGGCTCTGACGCTCATCGGATGTGGCAGGGCTTGCAAACTATCACGGATTACAAAGGGTAACCCAGCTGCAAGCTACCCAGTGACGTGGCTGGCTTGTGTCTTCACAGACATTTTCAACCTCTCCCTGACCTAGTGTGTAATACCTACATGTTTCAAGCAGACAACCATAGTCCCTGTGCCTAAGAACGCCAAGGTAATCTGTCTAAATGACTATCTCCCCGTAGCACTCACATCTGCAGCCATGAAAAGCTTTGAAAGGCTGGTCATGGCTCACATCAACAATATCATCCCATTTCAATTCACATACCGCTCCCAACACTTCCCTTTCTCTCTTGTACAAACGGACCACCTATGTGAGAATGCTGTTCATTGACTACAGTGCAGCGTTCAACACCATAGTGTCCTTCAAACTTAGCACTTAGCTAAGGACCCTGGGACTGAACACTTCCCAACTGGAGTCTGGACTTCCTGACGGGACGCCACCAGATGGTGAGGGTAGGCACCAACACGCTGACCCTCAACATGGGGGCCCCTCAGGGGTGCGTGCTTAGTCCCATCCAGTACTCCCTGTTCACAGGTAAGCAGAATTCGTTTTTCCACAAAAAAAGGCTTCATTACAGACAGAAAAACTCCTCAACTCCTAGCCGGATGTGGAGGTCCTGGGCTGGCGTGGTTACAGGTGGTCTGCGGTTGTAAGGCCGGTTGGATGTACTGCCAAATTCTCCCCCAAAAAGTCAGAGCCGGCTTATGGTAGAGAAATTAACATAAAATGATCTGGCAACATCTCTGGGGAACAATCCTGTAGTCAGCATGCCAATTGCACGCTCCATCAAAACTTGAGACATCTGTGGCATTGTGTTGTGTGACAAAACTGCACATTTTAGAGTGGCCTTTTATTGTCCCCAGTATAAGGCAAAGGCACTGTTGCTATGGAGAATCCGTAAAGACTCACTTCAAACCTTAGCTACTACTAACCCACTGCTCCCCAGCCCAAACTGACTCAGAGAGAGAGAGAGACCGATAGAGAGAACGAGAGGGAGAGAGGGAGTGAAGCAGAGAGAGAGAGCGACAGAGAGCGAGAGAGAGAGAGAGAGAGAGAGAGAGAGAGAGAGAGAGAGGGGTTCAGGCGAGTTATAAATAAATCAAGACATCCACTTTTATTTGTCAAAATAAAATCCCTCTCAGCTCAGCGCAGACAGTGGGGGCGTAATTAAGGCACCTGTTCTGAGGTGAGAAACTTTGAAGACAGACATTCGGCACTCCCCATCAAGACTTTGGGGAGTGCATTTCCATAGCAGATGAGAAACGAAGGTCCATAACATATGCTCTTCGTTCTTTAAAAGAGCCACAACATCTTCAGATGCTTCTTTGACTCACTAGCTGTGTTCCATATTCTAAAGACACTAACAAAGCTACAACTAGCTGTGTTCCATGTTCTAAAGACAATAACAAAGGTACAACTAGCTGTGTTCCATGTTCTAAAGACACTAACAAAGGTACAACTAGCTGTGTTCCATGTTCTAAAGACACTAACAAAGCTACAACTAGCTGTGTTCCATGTTCTAAAGACAATAACAAAAGGTACAGCTAGCTGTGTTCCATGTTCTAAAGACACTAACAAAGGTACAGCTATCTGAGGAAAGAGGTGATACTAAGGGACCGAAAACTCTACAAGACAAACGTATTTTGGTCTCACTACTAGTCTCTTGCCTCTTCCTCCCTGATGGGACAGTAAAATATCACCCCTGATCAGTCTGTATCTATCGAGGAACCCCAAAAAGGTCCCTGGTTGAGTCCCAAAATGGCAGTCTATTCCCTAGGGTGTCCTTTAGGATGCACTTCCTGTTTGAGCCAGCTCACTGTCAGCTCCAAAATGGCTGCTAATCACTAGCAGAGTACTAGGGACGCAATGTGGAATGAGCGCTGTTTAAAGTGCCTTAGCTCGGCATGTGGTTGGCCTTGAGTCAGACAGGTGAAACCAATCTCTGAGACGTCCTTGACTGGCCGCCACAGCGACAGATATTCCCCACAGCGACAGACATTCCCCACAGCGCTGTTGGATAACAGACATTATATATTGTTATTCCAGCTTGGGGAATTTACATTAGATATTCAGTTGTGGTTGGACAGGAATGTTTTTTTTCATGTTCACACAAACGGGTTTCTAACAATGCAACAACAATATATGTTTAATGAACATGACGGTTAAATAAATCTACTTTGTGCAACTGAAAACAGCAAAGGAACAACTGAACAGCCCTTCTGTAAGTCAACCGAACAACAAAACTGAGAAAAATTGTCATGCAATTTACCGGACAAAATAAAAAATCAGTTTCTCTCTCTTCTTCTCTCTCTCCCTCTCAGTGTCTGCTTCAGTCTCAGTGGAGTTCTGTGAACTGACATGACTCTGCTTGTCAGGGTTCTACTTGCAAGGTGCTAATGAAGTAACAATCTAGAGAGTATCTAAAGTCAGTCAGGGTGCTAATGAAGTAACAATCTAGACAGTAGCTCCAGTCAGTCAGGGTGCTAATGAAGTAACAATCTAGAGAGTATCTCCAGTCAGTCAGGGTGCTAATGAAGTAACAATCTAGACAGTATCTCCAGTCAGACAAGGTGCTAATGAAGTAACAATCTAGACAGTATCTCCAGTCAGTCAGGGTGCTAATGAAGTAACAAACTAGACAGTATCTCCAGTCAGTCAGGGTGCTAATGAAGTAACAATCTAGACAGTATCTCCAGTTAGTTTGGGTGCTAATGAAGCAACAATCTAGACAGCATCTCTAGTCAGACAAGGTGCTAATGAAGTAACAATCTAGACAGTATCTCCAGTCAGTCTGGGTGCTAATGAAGTAACAAACTAGACAGTATCTCCAGTCAGACAAGGTGCTAATGAAGTAACAAACTAGACAGCATCTCCAGTCTGTCATCCCTCTAATGGAGCAACAATCTAGACAGCATCTCCAGTCTGTCATCCCTCTAATGGAGCAACAATCTAGACAGTACTTCCAGTCAGTCATCCCTCTAATGGAGCAACAATCTAGACAGTACTTCCAGTCTGACATCCCTCTAATGGAGCAACAATCTAGACAGCATCTCCAGTCAGTCATCCCTCTAATGGAGCAACAATCTAGACAGCATCTCCAGTCTGTCATCCCTCTAATGGAGCAACAATCTAGACAGTACTTCCAGTCAGTCATCCCTCTAATGGAGCAACAATCTAGACAGTACTTCCAGTCTGACATCCCTCTAATGGAGCAACAATCTAGACAGCATCTCCAGTCTGTCATCCCTCTAATGGAGCAATAATCTAGACAGCATCTCCAGTCTGTCATCCCTCTAATGGAGCAACAATCTAGACAGTACTTCCAGTCAGTCATCCCTCTAATGGAGCAACAATCTAGACAGTACTTCCAGTCTGTCATCCCTCTAATGGAGCAACAATCTAGACAGCATCTCCAGTCAGTCATCCCTCTAATGGAGCAACAATCTAGACAGTACTTCCAGTCTGTCATCCCTCTAATGGAGCAACAATCTAGACAGCATCTCCAGTCAGTCATCCCTCTAATGGAGCAACAATCTAGACAGTACTTCCAGTCTGTCATCCCTCTAATGGATCAACAATCTAGACACTACTTCCAGTCTGTCATCCCTCTAATGGAGCAACAATCTAGACAGCATCTCCAGTCAGTCATCCCTCTAATGGATCAACAATCTAGACAGTACTTCCAGTCTGTCATCCCTCTAATGGATCAACAATCTAGACAGTACTTCCAGTCTGTCATCCCTCTAATGGAGCAACAATCTAGACAGTACTTCCAGTCAGTCATCCCTCTAATGGATCAACAATCTAGACAGTACTTCCAGTCAGTCATCCCTCTAATGGAGCAACAATCTAGACAGTACTTCCAGTCTGTTATCCCTCTAATGAAGTAACAACCTAGACAGCATCTCCAGTCAGTCATCCCTCTAATGGAGCGCTGGCTCTTAGCTGCAAACACTAACTGCAGGAATACAACATTCTGATACATGATGTGCACCAGAGGTACTATAGGACCCCATTATGTCAAACGGGTGGCATTCACAAAACATCTTTCTCCTCAACAACAGAGGGGGGAGATAGAAATGGAGAGAGAGCAGGAAGGAGAGGGATGGGATGGGATGGAGAGAGAGAGAGAAGTGAGGAGAAAGGGTTGGTAAGGGAGAGAGATAAAGAGAGGGAGGGGCGTTGTGAGGGATTTAGAAGGGACGGATGGAGAAAGAGGGGGATGGAGAGAGAGCAGCTAAGAGAGGGAGGGATGGAGAGAGAGGAGAAACCTGACCTACTTCTGCTAAATGACTTGTTAATACTGTATAGAGGATAAAGATTAAAAAAAGAGGGATGGAAAGAGAGGGAGGGATAGGAGAGACGTTGGGGAAAGACTGCACCAACCAGAACTGACCGACTGTAAAACCATATGTCATGGCAACGATCGTAATTATGTCAGAACTGTACACATAGTGGCCCACACGTGACATAGTGACAAAGCCATCAACCTTAGACAAGCATTTGATATAGCCAACATGTGA